>NW_007246706.1:240476-325652 GCF_000164805.1 Carlito syrichta | reverse complement strand
TCACCTCAGCCTCCCAAAGGCGTGGGATTACAGGCTGAGCCACCGAGCCCAGCTACTATTGGACATTTTAAAAACGTAATTAAAGAGGTAAATATACCCTAGTCTAAGTGGAAAGAAAATATAGTAAATATAGTCATTATCCACTAAATGAATCACAGAATAAATGCAGTCCAATTCAAAGTCAACACAATTTTTTAAATGAAACTTAATGCAGTTCTCAGAAAAGATACAAAAATTGCTCAAAAAATTTATCAGAAGAAGAAAAAAAGATGAGGATGGACTACCTCAAATGTCAAAATATGCTATTAAAATGTAGTAATGGAATTAAATGGCATTGATATATTTATACGCCTACAAATGAAGCAGAACAGAACTTATGATGAAGGGCAAGCCAGTGAGAATAAGACTGAACAAGAGGACTAGAAAAAACGGTTAAGATTCCTAACTTAGCTGCCAACACACAAAAACAACAGCAGCAGCATATATTCTAAGTTTATTAAAAACCTAAATGTGTAAAATAAAACCACAGAAATATTCAAAACAAATATATTTGTAACCTTAGAGTGCAGAAGACCTCTGCAAGATGTAAAATGCATATGTAGTAGAAGAAACAGTTCACAAACTTGATGTTAATATTTAAAATGTATACCTGAAAAAAAAAGTATAATGTTTCTAACAATATTCTTAATTCTTACTATTAGGAAGTTTAGAATTTTCAGAAGAAATGGCTCAAAAGCAAAGTATAAATTAAGGGTGGTAGAGGGAACTGCCAAATGTTCAAGACCTGCTTTGAACCTGAGGCCACACTAGGGGCTTGGAAAAGACTATTCCATTTCACTTAGCTAAGGGAATCTCCATCAGATCTGCAAAGGATGTTTTGACTATCATCATTTTGCTAGGAGGAAACTTACCCTTAATCACTTACCAAGTAATCAGTTGAAGTGGGATTCAAACTGAACTCTTTTAACACCACCTTATCTCCCTGGAAAAAAAGAAGACACAAGAAACTCTGCCCTCCCCCCAAATTGTATGAGTGCTAAAGTGCTTGCTGTTGTAGTTATGTAACTAGAATAGGGTGGATAAATTTAGGATAGAATTTAAGTGCACACAAAGCAGATCATGTATTTCACATAGATAATATATTTAGTATATGGTATAGTAGATAACAAAGGATGAGAATGGAGGCAGGAGGCTGTTAAAATGTTTTTGCATAGCACAGTTGGAGCTCAAACCAGTCATCCTGGGGCAAATCTGTGAAATGTTGCCAAGTGCTCAATACCAGCACACAGAACCAGATTCAGGGGGAAGAAAGATCAATTGAATCTATTTCCTAAGCTTTAAGCTAGATTGCTGGTGTACTAACAGCATGATTCTGTTAACTAAAAAGTAGTGATAAACAGTTTGAAATGTGACTGATATGAAACTCCCTTTGAAGTCAAGCAAATTGTCACTAATCTCTATTTATGTCCATTTTGAATCCTAGGTGCAATGATTTTGTCTCTTAGGAAAGCTCCTGGCCCACTGAGTAGAATTAATAGAATCCTTATCAAAATAATTTTGGGGGATAAATTTTGGGTCTTCAGAGCATCCTTCTATTTTAAAAAACTGAAACTACTTAAGAAAGATAATATCTTATTCAAGTTAGCACAGATACTAGGAAGACTTCTTTAATGGGTTTTATTTTTATTATTTTTCTGTTGATAGGAATAATTCTGAATTATTAATATTAGTTTGAATAGTGTATTATAAATATATGAAATCTCTCAATCTACTAGGCTAGCAATCAACCTATTTTTTTAAGCACACATTTTAAAGTCCTGCAGTGGCTCAAAAACTCTGTTAAACTATGTAATGTGTGACCATTCAAAGTATAGGATTAGGATTTGGGATATCTAAAGTGTTAGCTCAGCATTCAAAACAAAATACAAACTTGCTTAGTAATCTCGCCCTCGATACGCCCTGTTTACAAGACTTGTTGCCTCAAATTTTGGTTTGCTTTCCTTCTGTGAAAAAGGTGCCCCACAATTCTGGCCTGAATCTTGGCAAGTGTGTGACTCTTGCCAGTCTCTTAGGGGACTTAGTTCTGCATCTATACCCTCAGGCAGCAATTAGATTGGTCTTAAACATTAACTAACAGCTTGGAATCCAGGTACTGCTAGCCCCTGACTGCCTCCAGTTTGCTGAGCTCCCAGGGTCAACATGACTTAGACTGATGGCCTACTTCTTTGAAAAGGAACATCCTTCACAAATGCGTACAATTTTCCACCAGTAAATTTAAGGAGAAACAAAAACCATTGCCTAAATAGAAATAAAAAGAAAAAAATAAAATGTTGATGTTTTGGTTATTGTAGTATGTAATATCACCAATATAAACATGTAAAAACATTTATTTTGATAATGGCTAAAATTTTTTTAAATAGTGTATATTTGCTAAGGCTAATAGAATTCTTAATAGTTTCTACTTTGGACATTTGAGTTAGAATGTAACATTTGAGGCCAGGCACAGTTGTTCACACCTATAATCCCAGCAACTTGGAAGGCTGAAGCAGGAGGATCACTAGAGGTCAGGAGTTTACAGCCAGCCTAGGCAACACAGCAAGACTTCATCTCTACAAAAAATCAAAAATTTAACTAGGTATGGTGGTGTGCAAGTATAGTTCCAGCTACTCAGGAGGGTGAGGTGAAAGGTTCACCTAAGCCCAAAAGATCAAGGCTGCAATGAGCCGTGATGGTGACACTGCACTCCAGCCTGGGTGACAGAGGGAGACTCCAAATCAAAAAATAAAAATAGAAAATAAAAAAATGTAACATTTGGGGTAAAAATCATTTTTGCAAAATGAAGTTTGCTGAACAGAAACAGTTTTCCATTGAAAAATATTGGAAGGTAAATGTTAAAGCAATGTGTTTGTATATTTGTGATATCAAAGCCATCTAGGGTAGGGAGAAAAAGAATGAATGTGAACTTTTCTTTTACAATAAAAGAACTACAAGCAGGAGATTACTTTTTCTTTCTCTTTTTCTTTTTTTTCTTTTTGAAAATTCAGACTAGTGCCTTGAGTGGTTTCTTTCTCAACACATAATTGATTCTTGGAATGATATTCACTTTGAGTGTGGACAGTTGTGCCTTTGGGACAGAAGCAGTTGTTACTACCTTTGTCATTTTGTACAACGACTGTAGTAGGAGAACTATTTTCTCCAAAAATTACCACTTAAGAGACCTAGAAAGTGAAACAATGTCATTTTGTATGTTTACAAAAGACAAAACACTCTTCCCACTATAAACCAAATAGAGAAAATAGGCAATTGAACTAATAGTATCTTTATCCCTGGGAACATATCACAAGTCGTTACAAATATAGCCATGAAAAATATTACAGGATGCAGTTAAAATAATGAATGTCAAAAAAATGTTTAAAGATTTAAAAACAGGAAAAAATTTTTGTAAGTCTGCCCAAAAACATTAGAGGAACTTTTTTTAAAAAAGGCTACAGACATAAAAACATTTACAATGTATTTTTTATTCTATCTTTCCTTTACAAGAAGATACCTTCTACAGAGATAAAATATGTGCCTCATATAACGTGGGCATACTGGAAAAGATAGATTTGTCATTTATTGATGACTACCTAACTTTTTCTTTTATCTACAATGATAAATCACCATTGTTTTAATTGATTCAATTAAATTCTCATGAGACAAGATGGTGAATTTTACCATCTATAGATGTAAATTCAACAAAAATCATATAACTTGAAGAAACAAGTGTGAACAAAATAAAAATCAAGGTTGGAAAAAAGCAAACTAAGGATCATTTAGGTATAATTTAAGTATAAACATATATTCAATGTTGTAAAAGTATTGCTTTTTCTTACTCTGGCATTTGCAGATAGATTTAATATATATGAAATGCATATGACCAATAATAGCAAATATATCTATAAACAATAAATTACGTTAGTGCACTGATTGGAATATGTACTGTTTCAATTTTTTATTAAACACAAAATTTGATAATACTGACTTTGTTAAACAACCTAAAATACTATTATTTTTATTATTATTATTTTACTAAATTACTTGATAATAACTTTTTACTATTGTCTTAAGTTAGAATTCTAAAGTATATATTAACATTTATTTTAAATTGTCCCCTAATTATTTTCACTATGTCAGCAGTCCAACTTCCTTGGATCTTCCAAATTTAATCTTTTTAATACTGAAATTTGTTTAATACTGAAATCTTTTTAATACCTGAAAAAAATAAGAAAAAAAAAGCAAATTATTATGTTGACCAATTAATCAGTTTTTATACAATTGCAAAATTTTTGTGAGAATTTTTTAGAATGTTGGCCTTCCTATAATAAGAAGAGATATTGTTCTAAGTAGTGTTGTAGATTTCTATCAGTATTAGGGGCTTTTTAATGTTGTTAAAACAATTTATATTCATAGAAATCAAGCCTAAAGACACAAGGTATTAAAACTAATAACACCATCCATAAAATGATTCACTGTAAATTCCTTTTTTAAAATTTATTATTATTTTTTAACTTTTTTTATTTTAAAGATGTGGGGTACAATTCAGGGTTAGGCATACAAATGTTCATTATGCAGGTCCCCTTGTTGATGAGGCATGCCCTCCTTCCCCAGGCAGACTCCCCCTACTGTCAATCCCACCTTCCCACCCCCTGCAGTTTCCCACTACTGCCAATCCTTTTTCCTTTCTTTTTTTTTGAATTAGGTTCTCACTCTGCTGTCACTCAGGCTGAAGCACACTGGCACAATCATGGCTCACTGCAGCCTCAATCTCCTGGATTCAGGTGACCCTACTGTCTCAGCCTTCCAAGTAGTAGCTGAGACTACAGGAGCATGTCACCATGCCTGGCTAATTTTTTTATTTTTTTGTAGAGACAGTGCCTTGCTATGTTGCCAGGTTGGTCTCAAACTCCTGGGCTCAAGCAATCCTTCTCCTTCAGCCTCCCAAAGTACTGGGATTACAGGTGTGAGCCACCATGCCCAGTCACAAATTTCTTAAAAACATACATATATGTCCTACTGCAATTCTAATTCAACCTGGAAAAAGGATCAAATTCAACACAACTTTTAGAAGTTCAAACATTCAATAATATATCATAAAGTTGTATTTTTCTGGTGTCATGCTCACAGAATCAGTATAAGAAATGATGTGGGCCGGGCTCGGTGCCTCAACCTGTAATCCGAGCACTTTGGGAGGCCGAGGTGAGTGAATTGCCCGAACCCGCAGGTCCAAGACCCGCCTGGGCAACTTGGCGAGACCTCATCTCTACAGTCAATCAAAAAATTAGCCAGGCGTCGTAGCGCGCGCCTGTAGTTCCAGCTACTTGGAAGGCTGAGGCGAAAGGATCGCCGGAGCCCAGCAGGTCGAGGCTGCGGTGGCCGGGAGCGGCCACTGCATTCCAGTCTGGGCAACAGAGTGAGACTGCAACTCAAAAAAAAAAAAAAAAAAATGATGTCTCCTCTCAGCATAAGAGAAAATGGAAATCCAAGAGGTAATGCTTTTACTTCATCATTTAGATACAAAACAGACTTAGTGTCTACATTTTCTAGTTTACTGATATTTTCATTTCAAATTAGATCATTTTCAGTTTTATACCTGAAATAATCATAGTCTAGGATAAAAGTTTAAATTAAAATAAAATAGCCTTTAATATTGGTATTATATTTCTGATAATTGCCATCAGTGCTATATCATTTTCGCAGGGACACCTGACTATTTTACTAGTTGACAAATAGTTTTTTGCAGAAATAAAAATGGTTTATACCTAGCAATAAGGTGCTTTATTCCGTTTTTTCTCCTGTTATGTAGATTTTTTTTAATAATAAGGTTTAAGTTAGAACTGAACACTATATACTAGCTAACATTGTAGAAATCTCTTGATATATGAATTTAACTCAGAAGGGTTTTATTTGTGTAGCAAACAAAAGTCAAATTTTGAGGAGAAGTATGAAGGAAAATGTTTGCAGGGGCTAAGTAGGTACACATGTGTAAATAGGCTGAATGTAAGATAACAGAGAATATGAACTATATATGAAAAAATGAATGCATATCTCACTTAAAAGCATTTAATCACAAAAATTTCAAAAACCTGTGCTACTCAAACTAAACAATATGGCCGGGCTCGGTGGCACAGCCTGTAATCTCGTGCTTTGGGAGGCCGAAGTGAGTGAATTGCCTGAGCCCGCGGGTTCAAGACCCGCCTGGGCTACTTGATGAGACCTCATCTCTACAATAAATCAAAAAGTTAGCCAGGCGTGGTAGTGCACACCTGTAGTTCCAGCTACTCGGAAGGCTGAGGCGGAGGGATGGCCGGAGCCCAGCAGGTAGAGGCTGCGGTGGCGGCCACTGCACTCCAGTCTGGGCGACAGAGTGAGACTCCAACTCAAAAACAAACAAACAGAAAAAACCACTAAACAATCCAAAGACTTCAAGTTACAAGTTTGCAACACTTGTTTGGGTGACATACAGAACACTTAAAGCCATCTCAGAGCATTTATTCTTTGTTTTGAGAGTCACTAAACTGGATCCTCCTATTTTACAAATGCCAGTTGGGTTCCAGGGACTCTGGGAAAGGAATGTAAATAATCTTTTGTGTATTTGTTTGTTAGATGAAGTCTGATACTCTTAATTTCCCCTTGAAATGCAGTACTCACCTTGAGGGAGAAAGAAGAAAATCTGCCTATCAACAGAGAATGTTACTGTAAAGAAATGGATTTTAATCTAACTTATTTCCTGTGCTCAGGATTTGAGAAGGTCTGACTGGGGATCATTGATAAAAAAGGACATCAAGTACTGCAGAGAATCTTGTCATGATACAGAGGAGAACCTTAGGCCAGGTCGGAGAAGTTCATAAATATATGGCTTAGATTGGAAGTTCCTTCAAGACTCTTTGACTCATCATTGAGGTACAAAACAAGTGTTCTACGCATGAACATGATTTTAAAAAACTGTAACCTGGATGTCAAATATGATAGCTATGCTCACAAAGGTTTCCTGACTAAATGAAAAAGACTTATGTTGAATGCAGAAGAATGAATTACAATAGCAATACTCTGTGGTGGAAACAGAGCCAGAGGTAACTCCAAACTAGGAAACTACAGTGAACTGATCAGAATGACCCACTATTTATCACCCGATCTTTGGAAGAAGTGTCAAGAAACTCCTGAGTCCCAGGAATCTTGGACAATTGAATCTCAAAGAGAGATAATGAATTTCTGTCATATATGGCTAATGGGAATAAAGTAACTAACTAAAGAAATAGAAAAGATTTCATATTGTAATTCTGGCTGGAGAAGTAGGTTTTCCCGTTATATCTAGTTCATCAAGCAAACATCTATGAATACACTTGTTCAAGCTGAAAATTCAAATTCTTATTTAGAACTCATAGAAATATGGTTTCCTTTTTACAATTCAATTATTTTACAGCTATCCATGTTCAAAAAGGTGCAGACATTTACTTTCAGAATACATTAGCCATATTTAACAAATACAATCTAGTAAAGAAGGTATGGTTTGGCACTTATCATTTTAATTAGCCTATTTCATATTACCAACACTGCACTCCTGTGAATTAAGTCAACTTATAGTTTGGTATTCGAGATTTAGAGGTTAGACACAGTTGGAAAAGTTAGACCAAGCACCTAGGTATTTTGAACCAAATCACTATCTATAAAACAACAAAGAACCTCAAAGAAACAGCCAAGTGTAATTTAAAGAACCTCAGGAGTAAGGATATAGGGGGAATCATATTTCTCTTCCTGCCCACCCTGGCCAATGTCCATTTCACCTACCTTCCTCTTTGAATTTTTTTAGCAGAAAGGACAATGAGAAAGATGGAAATGCTGCTTGTCAAAAAGTAATCAGAAAAGAGACCCCCTGATTCTGCTATCCCCACCTTTCCCAAAACATGATCGAAGAGTTGCCTGCATCAGAATCACCTGAGACTTGTTACCACTGAAGAGCCCTGGGCTCCCCGCCAGAACCTGACTGTGATCTCTAGTGTGGAGTTTGGGCGTCTTCATTTTTAGCAGCCTTGACAAGTTATTAGTCTGCACACTAACACATAAGAGCCACTACCTTCGCCCTGCGAGGACTGCCTTAAATATCAGGTTAAAATTCTAGTATTAAAATTATTTCATCAAACACATTTGCAATATTACATAATTTGTTTATAAAGCTCAAGTGAATAAGACTGTGTTTAAGTCATTATGATCATGTAGAAAATTACTCTTGGCATGTTTTCTTCCCCTATAGATAATGTACAGAAATGAATCAGCCTTCTGAATCAGGTTTTGAAATAAATTATGTTGTTTTTAAATATTTCACTTCTGTTTTCAATTATTAAAATATGTTATAACCTGAAGAAAACATATAAAACATCAGAAAAGATCATCATTGGAATTAAGCTCTTATAATCAAAGTATATATAAAATTTGTATATGATTTGCTTAGTTCAATACTTCCAGAACCTCAGTCACTTTCTTCTATTAAGTTGGACAGTTGCCATAGTACTGGTCAGATCTTCCTCAATTCTGACAAAATTCTGGTAAAAACTTTGGTTAAAAAGCATTGCAAGACTTCATTTTACATACATTTCTGCTTTGGAAAAGATAATACTTAGGTGAGAAAAAGAAAACTATTTTAGAAATGACTTATACTACTACATATAAAAATCAATACTGTCTTCCTATATAAGACCAATTTTCCTAATTTCATTTTGTTTTTGTTTGAGTTGGAGTCTCACTCCGTTGCCCAGACTGGAGTGCAGTGGTCGCTCCCGGCCACCTCGACCTGCTGGGCTGCGGCCATCCTTCCGCCTCAACCTTCCGAGTAGCTGGAACTACAGGCGTGTGCTACCATACCCAGCTAATTTTTTTGATTTTATTGTAGAGATGAGGTCTCGCCAAGTTGCCCAGGCAGGTCTCAAACCCACGGGCTCAGGCAATCCACTCACCTCAGCCTCCCAAGGCGTGGGATTACAGGCTGAGCCACTGAGCCTGGCTAATTTTCCTAATTTCATTTGTTTATTTATTTAATATCTTCTTACTCCAACTGAATTCTTTTTTTTCTTTCTTTTTTTTTTTTTTTTTTTGAGTTGAAGTCTCACTCTGTCGCACAGGCTGCAGTGCAGTGGCACACTCACGGCCACCGAAGCCTCCACCTGCTGGGCTCAGGTGATCCTTCTGCTTCAGCCTTCCAAGTAGCTGGAACCACAGGCGTGAGCCACCACGTCCAGCTAATTTTTTGATTTACCATAGAGATGAGGTCTCACTAAGTTGCCCAAGCTGGTCTTGAATGCCCCCCCCCCACAAAGTGCTGGGATTATAGGCGTGAGTCACTGCGCCTGCCCGGCTCCAACTGAACTCTAAGGATTCCTCTATCGTATTCTAAATTCTCATAGATGCTTGGCTTTAGTCTATACCATATCGTTTCAATTACTGGAACTTTATATTATCATACAGGATACGCTAGGATACGGCCGCCTCCTGTTCGGCTTCTTCAGAATTGTTTTGGAAAACATTTTTGGATTATGACCTCCTCATATAAATTTCAGAATCAGTTTCTCTGGCTCCATGTAAAAAGCTATTAAGAATTTTATTTGAATTGCATTACATTTATGGATTGATAGAGGGGAAATTTGGCATCTTTCTAGTTTGGAGTCTTTTCATCTGTAACTATGGAAAACCCTCACATTTATGATGTCCTTTAATAACATTCTGTGATTTCTTTCATGGAGTTCTTATACATTTTCTTTGAAGTTTATTTCTGTGTATTTATACTTTTGAATGGTATCTGTTTTCTATAATATTTTATATTTGATTATTACTGGTGCATAGAATGACTTTTGTATTAGTTTTCTATTTCAGGAATCCTTTTCTGTGTCTACAGATTTTCTTAGACTTACTATGTATCCTACCATCTACCAATCAAAATTGCCTTTCCTCCTTCTACCCATTCATTATCCTATTTTAAATTTTTTTTCTGGTTTTAATGCAACTCTTTAATAAAATATTAAATAATAGTGCTGAGAGCATGTGTTCTTGTCATGACTTCAATCAAAATGCTTCCAAATATTTGTGGAGGATTTTGGTAGTTGTCTTTTATCAAGTTTATTTTTTAACTATTTTATTTTGTTACAGAGATGTGGGGTACAATGAGGATTAACTACATAAGTGGGTTGCATGCAGGTGAAGTTTGGGCTTTTAATTGGCCCTTCCTCCCCCTTTTTATCAAGTTTAGATAGTTCCCTTCTATTCCTAACTTGCAGAGAATGTACATAACAATGGCTTCTTCAGAAACTATTGATATACCCTCTTTAATCCTTTAATTTTTTGATATGGTATACTGCTCTAGTGTTTTTTCTGATGTTAATTTATCTTTATACTCCTAATATAAAGCTTCTTGGTTGTGCATCATTGTTGGATCCGGATGCATTTGATATGGTAGCAGTTTTTTAAAAGATTTTCACAACAGCAGCCATATTGCTATCATCTTCTTACTGGTCATCCCACTTTTGTCTTCCCTGCAGTATACTGAGCACACAGCTGCCAGATGGGGCCTTCTAAATCAAATCATGCTACTCACACTGAAAACCAAAGTTCTGAGCAGAGCCCACAATATCCTTGGTAAGCCACCCTCCACAACCTCAGGAGACCAATGCACCTCCCGTCCCATTTCTCCTACTTGCGCCTCTCCTTGCTATTTCTTGAACTGACCAAAGATCCCCTCTGCTCAGCATATTTGCCCTTGTTTTCCTTCTGCCTGCCATGTCTGCATGGCTTGGTCTTTAATTTTTTTCAGGGCTCTGCTCAGATGTCACCCCATAAGTGACATCTTCCCTTAGCCATTCTAAACAAAACAGCACCCCCTCCTCTATCGCTATCCTATTCAACTCAATTTTTGTTCATAGCATTTGTTGTTTACATGACTTATTTTGTATTTATATTTATTTGTTCGTTTGTGGTTGATCCTCAGAAAACTAAAATGTGAGATCCCTGAAGGCAAAAATTTTGAGTTTTTCTCTTTCTTTTTCTTTTTTCACCATTGATATCCTCACCCAAGAACATTCCTGAATCAGAGTAGATGCTCAAGAAAATTGGAGATAGCGTTATGATAGGTAACTGACTGTTGTTTATGCATCCGTTAGTAAATAGTCCCCACCTGTAACACACCTGGCCCTGTTCCAGAGGATGCAGTGCCCATCAGGGTTCTGGTTTCCAAAAGTGACTCTGTGCCTACTCTTGCCAGCAAATGACAAACTTCTAAGTCATTTGCTCATGTCCAGACATAACGTGCTTCTCAGCATCATGTTCAGTTAAGGTAGTACGTCCCTGAATCCTGGCTCTATGCCAGTATTTCAACTCTGGCTTGTGACTGCACAGAACCTTCAAACTGAATTTTTTTTCACTCAGCGAAGATCAATAACCCTCTGGCCACCTCTGCCTCATGCCCCACCCCCAACCTTTAGTTTCTTACAATACCACCCAGCCATTTAACTTCAGCTCCTGCTCACTTTGACTTTATGTTTTCCCCTCATTTCTGAGTCATTTCTCTCTTGGATTCATGAGCATTTGTTAGCTTTTAGCCAGTATGTACATATATTAGTGACAAGAGACACCATCTTCCTCACTGGCTAAATTTTTGTCATGAGAACTGTAATTTTCTTAAATCTTTGAAAAGCTGCACTTATAACTCTGTATGTTACAGGTGGTAAATAATTGTACAGATTCATTTCTAGGCAGTGTGCCCTTAGTACTACGGTGAAAAATATAAATCCTGCTTCTTTCTATATTGATTTTTCACATCATTGTCCTTACAAATACTCTTTTAAATGCCCCATGTCTAAATCTTCTACAACTATTTTATGACTGTTTTTGTGACTCATTCATAGTTCATGGCCCTATGAATGTAAATTATTATTCCAGAGATTCCAAAGAATGTCATATTCATTGGAGTCATAGACATGGGCTTATTATTGCATCTCAAGGTGCCAATAAAATACACTAGGAAAAGTTCTCACTAAAGAGAACTTAGTATAGAACCTGTTAATATGAGCAAAGATAAAAATACTCAGAGTAGGTTTAAATGCACAAGAGAGCCCCAGATCAGAGAAAGAATGCATTTATAATTGGATAGCTTTTACAAAGCTCAATAGAAATTGGATACAGGGATTGTCTTTCTGCTTTGCCATGCCAGTCTTGCAATGCCACTATAAGAAATCCTTTCCTAAGGAACCTGAATCTCCCAGCTTCATTAAACAGCTGGCTGAACATTTTCAACATTTGTTAGATTAATTTAGCCATCTTTCTTTGAAAGGTAATACCCTCTCAAAGGCTTTTTTTTTTCTTCCTTTTATTTTACTTCCTTCTTTTTCTTTTTACTTTTCTTTTAGTTTAGTTTTAGGGGTTTTTTAAAGCAAGATTTTTTTAATGACTTTATAACAATAATACTAATTATGAGGGTGAAATACCCAGACATTTTTTCCCCCACTAAACAGCACAATATTGTTTTGGAATCAATACTAAAACTAGCATAGTCATATTTAACATCGCTTGCATGGCTTATGTCTACATAATGCAGAAGTGACAGGTTAACTAAACATATCTTTCTTTAAAATTGAATTTCCATAAATAAACTAGTTGAAATTATCTTTGCTATCCTGTATAGGTAAAAGAACTGACTAACTCAATTTAATGAAAGAGCTAAAGATTATCTACATTATTTTTAATGATTCCTATGAAAGCCACTTTAGAGTGTTCTCTTAGTTTCAGAAATAAAACCATGCTGGATTCATCTGCCACTCTTTTATAATAAGCAGTATACTGATCTAATAATTCAGAACAAAAAGAATGCATTTGGGCATTCTCTGTCAAAGTTCAGTAATAGGTAGAACCAAGTACTAGTTAAGAATCCAAACTCTAGAGTCAGATTGCCTAGTTTCAATCCACTTACTAGCTGTGTGACCTTGAGAAAGTTATTTTTTTCTGTGCAGCTTCTTTTTATGATAATCGTATAAGGTTGTCATAGGATGAAATAATTATAACTATATGTAAAGTGTTTAAATCAGGCCCTAGCACACACAAGTACATTATAACTGTGAGCCCCTCCAACACATTATAGTCATAAAAAATTGTTTCACACAATAGTGTTTGAAACATAGCAACAAGATCACTTTTACTTCAACTTGACTCACTGTTCCTTAGTTAGAGATATGTTTAGTATTGAGCTGTAATAATCTGAGAAAAGACCAATTTGGACCCATGATTGTCTAGTATTGCTTTTTTTAGATTAAAGTATAATAATTCAATGCTTTATAATAGTTATCAGTTTACGATGTTAAGCAACAGATTAAAAGAACTATTCAAATATTATATATCTCAGTTATCCTTTAACTTCTCCTTCCCCCAACAATCAGTAAAATCACAAAAAACTTCATGAAATAGTAAATAATACTAATAATAATAATAAATCTTAATGGAAAGATTTTCTATTCATTTTTAAAGCTTCATTCTCAACTTCTCTTTCCTCCCCCTACAAAACACAGTATAGAATCTATGTTTTTGTTTGTATGTTTGTTTTGATTTTTTTAATCAAAAGATAAAATAGCATGCATTTATCATATACAGGATGATGTTTTGAAGTATATTCACATTATGGAATGATTGGATATAGCTAGTTAAAATGCATAAGCTCATGTAGTTATCTTTTTTATGGTGAGAATACTTTATGTCCACTCTCAACATTTTTCAAGAATAAAATATATTATTAACTACAGTCAACATGTTGCACAATTGATCTGTTGAATTTGCTCTTCATCTCTAGCTGAAATATTCTATCCTTTGACCACTATCTCCCAAATCTCCCCTCCAATCGTCCCACCCCCTGGTATCTACCATTTTATCTCTATTTCTAAGAGTTGAACTCTTTTGGAGTTCATATATGAGTGAGATTATGCAGTATTTGTTGTTCTCTATGTGGCTTATTTCACTTAACATACTGTCCTCCAGGTTCAACCATTTCATTTCAAGTGACAGAATTTCCTTCTTTTCTATGGCTAACAGCAGTCCATTGTTTATGCGTACTACATTTTCTTTATCCAGTCATCCATTGAGACACTTAGGTTGATTCTATATCTAGGCTATTGCTGCAATAAACATGGGACTACAGATATCTCTGCATCATTCTGATTTCACCTTTTATATTTATTTATTTATTTATTTATTTATTTATTTATTTATTTATTTATTTATTTATTTATTTATTTATTTTAGAGTTGAGGTCTCACTCCGTCGCCCAGACTGGAGAGCAGTGGCTGCTCCCGGCCACTGCAGCCTCGATCTACTGGGCTCCGGCGATCCTTCCGCATCAGTCTTCCAAGTAGCTGGAACTACAGGCGCGCACTACCACGCCCGACTAATTTTTTATTTATTGTAGAGATGAGGTCTCGTCAAGTTGCCCAGGTGGGTCTCGAACCCGCGGGCTCAGGCAATCCATTCACCTCGGCCTCCCAAAGCGTGGGATTACTGGCTGAGTCACCGAGCCCAGACTGATTTCACTTTTTAAAAATAAATACTCAGTAGTGAGATGGCTGGATCATATGATAGTTTATATTTTTAATTCTTTGGGAAACCTCTGTACTGTTTTCCAGAATGTTTGTATTAGTTAACATTCCCACAGTGTGCAAGAGTCTTATTTTCTCCACATCCTCTCCAACACTTACCTTTCGTCCTATTGATAATAGCCTATCTAACAAGAAAGGTAATATCTCATTGTAAATTTAATCTGCATTTCCTTGATGACTAGAGACATTGAGCTTTTTTTCATATACGTATCAGTCAATTGTATGTCTATTTTGAGAAATGTCTATTCAGCTATTTGCCCGATTTTGAATTCAGTTATTTCTTGCTATTTCGTTAAGTCCCTTGTGTATTTTGAATATTTACCTTTTATCAAACATATAATTTGCAAATATTTTCTCCCATTCTGTAGGTGTCTCTTTACTGTATAGATTGTTTCCTTTGCAATTCAGAATGTTTTCAGTTTGATGTAATTACTTAAATTTTTTATTTTGATGCTTATACTTTTGAGGCCATATCCAAAAATTATTTATCAAACCAATGTCACGGAGATTCCTCCATGTTTTCTTCTATTTATTTCATAGTTTCTAGTCTTATATTTAAATCCTTAAACCATTTTGAGTTGATTTTTGTGTATGGTATGAGATAGGGTTCTAATTTCATTCTTCATCCTGTGGATATCCAGTTTTCCTGACATCATTTACTGAAGAGATTATTCTTTCATTGCACGTTCTTGGTGCTTTTGTCAAAAATCAGTTGGCTGTAAATGTGTGCATTTGTGTAAGGGCTTTCTATTCTCATTGTTCTTTTAGTTTGTTTTTTATGCCAGTGCCATGCTGTTTTGGTTACTACAGCTTTGTACCATATTTTGAAGTCAGGTAGTAGGATTCCTCAAATGTTATTCTCTGCTCAGGATTTGTCTATTCAGGATCTTTTGTATATCCATAAGAAATTTAGAATTTTTTTTTTACTTCTGTGTTGATTATCACTCATATTTTGATAGAGCTTACATTGAATCTATGGATCACTTTAAGTGGACATTTTAGCAATATTAATTACTATAGTCTATAACATGAAATATGTTTCCATTTATTTGTGTCTTCTTCAGTTTCTTTCATTAATGTTTTATAATTTTCAGTGCAGAGATCTTTCACCTATTTTATTAAATTTATTTCTTAAAGTTTTAATTTTATAGTTATTATAAATGGAAATTTAAAATTTTCTTTTTCTAATATAGTTATACATCACTTAACTATGGGCATATGTTATGTTCTGAGAAATGCATTATTAGGTGACTTCATCATTCTAAGGATATCATAATGTGTACTTGCATAAGCCTAAATTGGTTAGTCTACTACACATCTAATCTATATGATATAACCTACTCTTTGCTCTTTGGCTACAAGCCTGTACAGCTTACTATCATGCTGAATATTGTAGGCAATTTCAATACAATGGTATTTGTGTATTTTAACACATATAAATATAGAAAAGACAGAGTACAAATAAAAATAGAGCATTATAATCTTATAGGACCACTGTCATACATAAGGTCTGGCATTGAAACATTGCTAGCTGACACATGACTGTAGTTTGCAGTCATTGTTTAAAAATAATACTGATTTTTGTATGTTGATCTGGTATCCTGCAGCTTTATTGACTCTATCTATTAGTTATAACAGTACTTTGGTGGAGTCTTTAAAGTTTTCTGTATATAAGATCATATCATCTGCAAACAGGAAAAATTTAACTTTTTCTTTTCCAGTTTGGGTGCTTTTTATTTCTTTCACTTGTCTAATTGCTCTGGCTAAAATCTCTAGTGCTATACTGAATACAAGTGGCAAAAGTGGACATTATTGTCTTGCTCCTGATCTTTAAGGAAAAGTTTTTTTTAACATTTCCCTGTTGAGTATGATGTTAGCTGTGGGTTTGTCATAAATATAGCCTTTATTGTGTTGAGGTACATCTCTTCTATACCTAATTTGTTGAGAGTATTTAACAGTGAAAGGATGCTAAATTTTGTAAAATACTCTTTCTGCATCTATTGAAATGATCATAGGTTTTTATTCTTTATTCTGTTCATTTGATTTATCACATTTATTGATTTGTGTATATTGAAACATTCTTGCATCCCTGGGGTGAATCCCACTTCATTCACTGTAAGTAATTTTCTTAGTGTGTTGTTGAATTTGGTTTGCTAGTATTTTGTTGGTAATTTTTGCATCTATATAATCAGGAATATTGGATGTAATTTTCTTGTCTTATAATGTTCTTGTATGGGTTTGGTGTCAGGGTGATGCTGGCCTCATAAAATGAGTTTGAAAATATTTCCTTGTGTTCAATATTTTGGAGTGAGTTTGAGAAAAATTGTTATTAGCTCTTCTTTAAATGTCTAACAGAATTCAACAGTGAAACCATGGGTTCTGGGGATTTTCTTTGATGGGAGGCTTTTATTTTATTTTATTTTTTATTTATTTATTTATTTTTTGAGTTGGAGTCTCACTCTGTCACCCAGACTGGAGTGCAGTGGCTGCTCCCGGCCACCGCAGCCTCGACCTGAAGGGCTCAGGTGGTCCTTCTGCCTCAGCCTTCCAAGTAGCTGGAACTATAGGCGCGCGCTACCACACCCGGCTAATTTTTTTGATTTATTGTAGAGATGAGGTCTCGCCAAGTTGCCCGTGTGGGTCTCAAACCCGTGGGCTCAGGGAATCCACTCACCTCCACCTCCCAATGTGCTGGGATTACAGGCTAAGCCACCAAGTCCGGCTTCTCTATTTTACTTATTTCTGCTCTGATCATTATTATTTTCTTCCTTCTATTAACTTTGGCTTTGTTTCTTCTTGTTTTTCTAGTTCCTTGAGGTGTAAGTTTAGGTTATTTGAGAGCTTTCTTATTTTTTAAAGTGGCTATTTATTTCTATAAATATTTATTTTAGAACTGCTTTTATGTATTCCATAGGTTTTAGTATATTGTGTTTCTATTTTCATTTGTCTTAAGGACTTTTTAGATTTTACTTTTAATTTTAGTCTTTATTGGCCCATTAATTGTTCAGGAGTATGTTTAATTTTTATGTATTTGTGAATTACTCAGAATTTCTACTGTTATTGATTTCTAATTTTATCCCATTGTGGTTAGAAAAGAAACTTGATATATAAGTCTTCTTACATTTGTTAAGATTTGTTTTGTGGCTTAACATATAACCTATTTTGGAGAACATTCCATGTGCAGGTGAGAAGAATATGTATTCCACAGCTTTTAGATGGAATGTTCTCTATATGTCTATTAGGTTCATTTGATCTAGAATGTAGATTAAGCCCAATGTTGCCTTATTAATTTTCTGTCTAAATAGTCTGCCCATTGCTGAAACTGGAGTGTTGAAGTCCCCTGTATATTTTTTAATAACCTATCTTTGCATTCACAGGTTTATTTTTTCTTCTGCTTGATCAATCCTGCTGTTGATGCTATTTTACTTTTCATTTCATTCATTATATTTTTCTGCACCAGAATCTCTGTGTGATGTTTTCTATTATTTCAATTTCTCCATTATATTTCTCATTCTGATCCCTTATTGTCATTCTTATTTTGTTGAACCATTTCTCTGTGTTTTCCTGAAGTTTGCCGAGTTTCCTTAAAAAACGGTATTTCGAATTGTTTGTCAGGCAATTCATACATCTTCATTTCCTTTGGGTCAGTCACTGGTACCTTGTTTTGTACCTTTGATGATTACATGTTTCTCTAATTGCTCTTGGTCCTTATGGCTATGTACTGCTGTCTGTGCGCTTAAAGAAATAGGTACTAATTTCATTCTTCACAATCTGGCTTTGACTGAGGAATTCATGTGGAGGACACATTACTGGGATATAGCAGAAGTCCAAGGCAGCTGCAGCCAGCATGGCACTGGTGCATTGCAGAAATCTGGGGAACACTGTTGTCAGCACGTACTGGGGCATGCCAAAGACTTGGGGCCCATAGCAGCAGGCACAACTATGAGGTGCACTAGAAACTGGGAATAGATGCAGTCAGTACGACACTGTGGTACACCAGAAGCCCAGTGAGATGCAGCTGACACAGAGTTGCCAGAAGCCTAATTCCCTCTAGCTGGAATGGCACTGGAGTGTGCTAGAAGCCCAAGGCTGCTGAGGGCTGCCTGCTACTAAGGGCTGTCTGGAGCCCAGGGCCACTGAAGTCAGCCAGTCAGGGATGCAGGCTGGAGACTGAGTCTACCATGCAAGCCTGAAACCTTAACCTGTCAGGCAGTCCTCTCAATCCAGCCTTTCATTTCTCTGGTTTCTAGCTACTGTTCTTTTCTCGTATCATCTTCTCATCTGACTGGTAATCTGAATTTCAAATACTCTTTCTTCCCCTTGTTTCTTATTTCCTGGTGTGAAAACAGCTGTAATTAGTCTTGGAGTATTATCATATCCCTTATAGTTTCTTCACACCATACCCACAATAAATACCCTCTTTATTAAACTATTGTCAAATTATGCAATGAGTATGCTATCTCATCACACTCAAGAAACTCAGCTAAAGCTTCCTACCACAACTTTGACTAATATCTTTACCCCAAATTTTATAATTATATCCCAAATTATGTGCTTTTCTTTGTTCTAGAAAATAGGACTTACACTAAGCAGAATATTTGGATTTTGTTCATTTTTTATTCCTCAATAATTTGTGTACCTTTCTTCCCCTCGGTTCTTTCAAATTATCCAATGCTTGGTTCCTCTACTGCTCTGCACCCTCTATGAAACCAACCACCTGGGAGTGCTTCACATTTAGAGGTGGTTTTCTGTTTCCCCAACATCAACATTTACTTATCTTTATTTTGTTTCCTTAGATACCTGCTTACAAGTAAAAGCTACTGAATTGTGTTAACACGATTCAGTTCCCATATTATCAGGTTGACAGTTCTTTTCTGGAAGCAATGCTTTAATTCAAATAATTGTAGTAGATTTCTGGAGAAATTTTCCCAAATTTGGGTGGAGGGGGGAATCTACTTATAGATCAAAGAAGTTCAGTAAGCTACGAGTTGAATAAATTAAAGGAAAACCACACCTGAGACATGATAGCTAATATTCTGAGACCCAAATATAAAAAGAAAATCTTGAAAGCAGTCAGAGATAAAAGGTATGCTAAAAGAGAGAAACAACAATATGATTGACGACTGACTTCTCAGAAACTATCAAGGTCCGAAGACAAAGGAAGGAGGGCTTTAATATATTATAAGAAAAAGTTCTCAACTCAGAAATTCACATCCAGAGAAAATAATCTTCAAAAATAAAAATGAATTAAAGATAATTTCAAATAAATAAGTGCTAAAGAAATGTGTTGTTGGCAGACCTGCACTGAAAACAAAATGCTAAAGGGTATTCTTTAGATGAAACACAATTGATACCAGATGGAAATTTATGTCAACAGGAAGGATTCAGTCCAATAACTGATAAATAAATGAATAAATATAAAAGACTATATTCTTTCATCTTCATGTAATTTTCTTAAAAGGACAATTGACACTTTGAAGCAAAAATAATAACAGTGTAAGGTGAGATTTATAACATATGGAAAGTAAAGTATGTGACAATAACAACACAAATGATAGAGAAGGTAAATGAAATCACAGTGTCATAAGGTTATTAATTTTGTGGAGTCATAAGTGAAAAGTGAAGTGACAGTTGTGAGAAGAGAAATGACACTACAGTGAGTTTAAACAGATTTTGATAAGTTAAGGACGCATATTTCTTTTCTGTTTTTTATTTTAAAGATGTGGGGTACAGTTCAGGGTTAGATATGCAAATGTTCATTATGCAGGTACCGTTTGTGATGAGGTGTGCCCCTCTTTCCCCCAACAGTTTCCCTCAACTGCCAATTCCACCCCGCCTCCCCTGGCAGTTTCCCACTACTGCCAATCCCTTTCTTATAATATTATGATAATTGTTCAAGGTCTGCTTATGAATGAGTACATATGGTACTCTGTTCTTTGTTTCTGTGATAGATCATTGAATATGATAGACTCTAAATCTAAGGGATGCATATTTCTAACTTTAGGCAACCAAGAAATATAATAAGAGTATACCTAAAAAACCAATAGAGAAATGAAATGATGTTTTAGTCTGTTCAGGCTGCTATTGAAAAAAAAATTCCATAAATTAGGTAGCTTATAAGCAATAGAGATTTATTTCTTAAAATTCTGGAGGCTGACAAGTCCAAGATCAAGGCATCAGCATTTCCTGGTTCATAGATAGAGCCTTCTAGTTGTAACCTCAAGTTGCAGCTCTCTGGGGCCTCATTTATATGAGTTCTGATCCCATTCATGAGGCCTCTGCTCTCATGACCTAAGTGTCTCTCAAAAGACTCTATCTTTTCATATTGTCACCTTGGCAGTTATAATATCAGCATATGTATTTTTCAGGTCCTCTCCCACTGCAGGAACTTTTCTGTCTTCTTAATAAATCCTACTTTTTCACTGAGAAAACAAATCAGATTAGAACTGAGGAGTAAATTCTAGTTTTTCAGGGAGATTACAATTAACAATAATTTATTATATATTTTCAAATAGTTAGAAGACAAAATCTTGAATTTTTCCAACACAAAGAAATGATAAATGTGTGAAGTGATAAGTATGTTAATTATTCTATTTAATTACTGCACATTGAATGCACGTATCAAAATATCACACTGTACCCCATATATTATATACAATGATTATGTGTCAGTCAAAAGTAATATTAAATGCAAATAAAAATATTACGATGGCAATACATATCTTCTATAAATAACTTAATCATACATGTATAAATAGTATGATATATACCAGTGCATAAATCTTATTGCAGAACATTTTATAAACAATTTTTTTCTATTTTCTGGGTAGATAACTCAATATATAAAATAGACTATGCTTATTTTTTTAAATATAATCCTGTGGTATTTACTTATTTATTTTTTATTTATGTTATCTCTCTATCTCTGGCAAGTAAGTTAGAATCTTCTAAGTATACACTTTACAATTACTCCTTGAAAATAAAGTCTTAAAAAAATCAAAATACTCTCAGATTTGGTAGAGTGATTTAACCATATGTTTTCTACCAAAAGATGTACTTTAAATATGAAGACACGGATTAGTTAAAGTAAAAGAATAAATAAAGCTATGCCATGCAAAGAGTAATCATAAAAAATCTAATATGTCTATATTAATATCAAGACAAAGAGTATAAGACATAAAAAGAAATATTTCATAATGATAAAAGAGGCAATTAATCAATCACATATGTTAATTTTAAGTTTATGCACCTAATAACAGAGCCTCAATGTGTGTGAAGTAAAAACTAACAAGTAAACAGAAATTTTGACAAATTATAATTATATTTGGAGATTAAAGTAACTCTTATTCAGGTGGTTTAGCATACCTTTTAGCATACCTTTTATCTCTGACTGCTTTCAAGATTTTCTTTTTATATTTGGGTCTCAGAATATTAGCCACACAGTGGCTCACATCTGTAATCCTAACACTCTGAGAAACTGAGGCAGAAGAATTGCTTGAGCCCAGGAGTTCAAGACCAGCCTAGGCAATATAGCAAGACCTCTTCTCCACAAAAATGTTTTCAAAAATTATTCAAACATGATGGCATGTACCTGTAGTCCCAGCTACTTGGGTGACTGAAGAAGCAGGATCG
Organism: Carlito syrichta; assembly: GCF_000164805.1. Lineage (NCBI taxonomy): Eukaryota > Metazoa > Chordata > Mammalia > Primates > Tarsiidae > Carlito > Carlito syrichta. Next base: position 303,366 of record NW_007246706.1, on the reverse strand, counting down.
CCTGAGCTCAGGAGTTTGAGGCTACAGTGAGCTGTGAGCTGGGCAAAAGATACAGACTACAACTCAAAAAAAAAAAAAAAAAAATCTTATTCAGGAATTTAAAGAAAAAAAACATAAATACACAAAAATCAATCAAAATATGAAGCTTGAACCACATTATCTACTAACTTGATCAAATTGAAATTTGAATAATTCTAGTCCCCAAAACATAAGAATACATATTCTGCAAACTGCAATTGAAAGAGTACATATGGAATACTCACCAAGATAGTCCATATGAAAGACCATAAAGCAAACCTCAATGAATTTCAGAAGATTGACTACATGCTATCACTACAATAAATTGAATTGGAAATTAATAACAACAAGAAATCTAGAAATTCCCAAATATTTGAAAATTAATTAGTACAATTCTAAATAACATGGAGATTAAAAAAAACCAAGGAAAAATTTTTAAAATATTTCTAACTAAATGTTAATTAAAATACAATATATCAAAATTTGTAAAATTTAGCTGAAACAGTTCTTGGATAAAATTTATAGTTTTAAGTGACTTTATTACAAGAGAAGAAAGTTTTTTATGTCAATAATACAAGTTTTTATTTTAGAAGCTATAAAGAAAAAGAAGCAATTAGCAAGGCTGAGCACTTTTCATGTGTCTGTTGGCTATCCGTATATCTTCTTTTGAGTAATGTCTATTCATGTATTTTGCCCACTTTTTAATGGAGTTTTTTTTTTCTTTTAAGTGTGTTGGAGTTTCTTGTAGATCCTAGATGTTAGACATTTGTCAGAAATACAGTTGGTAAATATTTTTGCCCATTCTATGGGCTGTCTTCCTGCTCTCTTGATGGTTTCTTTTGCTTTGCAGAAAACCGTTAGGTTGATGAGGTACCACTTGTCTATCTTATTTCTTATGGTATGGGCACTTAGGGTTTTGATCAGGAATTGGTTGCCAGTTCCAATTTCCATAAGGGTGTCTCCTGCATTTTCTACGAGTCTTACAGTTTGAGGTTTTACGTTTTGGTCTTTGATCCATTTAGAGTTAATTTTTGTGTATGGTGACAGGTACGGGTCCTGTTTCAATCTTCTGCATGTGATTAGCCAGTTTTCCCAGCACCATCTACTGAATAGGTTCTCCTCTCCCCAGTGGTTGTTGTCAGAGGCTTTGTCAAAGGTGAGTTGGTTGAAAACCTGAGGTTTTGCTTCCGTATTCTCTATCCTGTTCCATTGGTCTTGTACTAATACCAAGCAGTGTTTTTTTTTGTTTTGTTTTGAGTTGAAGTCTCACTCTGTCGCCCAGACTGGAGTGCTTTGGCCGCTCCTGGCCACCGCAGCCTCGACCAGCTGGGCTCTGGCAAGCCTTCCACCTCAGCCTTCCAAGTAGCCGGAATTACAGGCATGTGCTACCACGCACGGCTGATTTTTTGATTTGTTGTAGAGATGAGGTCTCGCTGCCCAGGCGGATCTCGAACCCGCGGGCTCAGGCAATCCACTCACCTCAGCCTCCCAAAGGCGCGGGATTACAGGCTGAGCCACCAAGCCCGGCTAAGCTGTTTTGATTACTATAGTCTTATAGTAAAGTTTGAAGTCTGGAAGTGTGATAGCTCCTGCTTTGTTTCTTTTGCTAAGGATTGTTTTGACTATTCGTGGTCGTTTATGTTTCCAGATGAATTTCTGTATTGTCATTTCCAAGTCTGAGAAGAACGATGTTGGTAACTTAATGGGTATTGAGTTGAATCTGTAGATTGCCTTGGATAAGATGGACATCTTAACAATGTTGATTCTTCCTATCCATAAGCATGGAATATTTTTCCACTTGTTTTTGTCTTCTTGGATTTCTTTGAGCAGCGTTTTGTAGTTCTCATTGTAAACCACATTGAGATACCACCTAACCCTGGTAAGAATGGCCATCATTAATAAAACAAACAACAGATGCTGGTGAGGATGCAGAGAAAATGGAATGCTTCTACACTGTTGGTGGAATGCAAACTAGTGCAACCTCTTTGGAAAATAGTGTGGTGATTTCAGAAAGAACTAGAAATTGACCTTTCATATGACCCAGCAATTCTCCTATTGGGAATATATCCAGAGGAACTCAAATCATTCTACAAAAAAGATACCTGCACACGCATTTTTGCTGCAGCTCTATTGACCATAGCATAAACATGACACCAATCATGCTGCCCATCGAAGCTGGGCTGGATAAAAAAAATGTGGTACATATACACAACGGAATATTATGCAGCCACAAAGAAGGACAAACATATGGACTTTGAAGAAACTTGGATGGGTTTAGAGTTGATCATACTCGGTGATCTATCATAGAAACAAAGAACAGAGTACCATATGTTTTCACTCATAAGCGGACCTTGAAAAATTATCATAATATTATAAGAAAGTGATTGGCAATTGAGGGAAACTGCCAGGGGAGGGAGGGGCACACCTCATCAACAAGGGTATCTGCATAATGAACATTTGTATACCAAACCCTGAATTGTATCCCACATCTTTAAAAAAAAGAAAAGTATTATAGTGGTCAACATGGGCAACCAGGTTAAAAATAAAAAAGAAAAAGAAACAACGCGAAGTCAGTAAAAAAAAAAGTAATAATACATAGAAGAACAGATGTCAACGAAAACAGAGTACAGAAAACATAGAAAAAAATAACAAAACCCAATGTTTTTTCTTTGAAAAAAATTGATACAATCTATTTAAAAATAATCAAAAATATAAAAAAGAAAAGACAGCACAAATCACCAGCTTCAAGAATGATATAAAGGATATCACTGCAGATCATTAAAATATTAGGAAGATATTAATGGGAAATTACAAATAATTTATGCCAATAAATTTAAGAATTTAGATGAAATTGACAAGTTTCTTTAAAAAAAATGACTTACCGAACCTGACACAAGAATAAGTATAGCCGGGTTCGGTGGCTCAGCCTATAATCCCACGCCTTTGGGAGGCTGAGGAGAGTGGATTGCCTGAGTCTGCAGGTTCGAGACCCACCTGGGCAACTTGGTGAGACTTCATCTCTACAAGAAATCAAAAAATCAGCCAGGTCTGGTAGTGCACGCCTGTAGTTCCAGCTACTTGGAAGGCTGATGCGGAAGGATCGCTGGAGTTCAGCAGGTCCAGGCTGCAGTGGCCGGGAGCGGCCACTGTACTGCGACAGAGTGAGACTCCAACTCAAAAAAAAAAAAAGAAGTATAAAATGTCAACAGTCCTGAATCTACTAAAGGAATTGAATCTAAGGTTCAAGATGGCTGACTAGATTCAGCTAGTATGTTCCTTCAACATGGAGAGGAACCAAAAGAGCAAGTAGATATTTACACTTTAAATAGATCTTGTAAGAAAGAACACTGAGAGTGATGAGAACAGAGGAGTGATGGGAAGCACCAAAAGCAAGTAAAGGGGGAAGCCGGGCAGCCAGCTCATCTGGGGTCAGCTAGGAACCAGGAAAAGCTCCCAGACATGAGGAAATGGTAAGAGAGAGACTCCTAGGGTTCCACACTCCCACCACCAGTCTTTTCTTTTTTTATTTATTTTATTTTTATTTTGTGTTTTATCATAGAGATGTGGGGTACAAGTGAGGATTAACTATACCAGTAGGCTGCATGCAGGTGAATTTTGGGCTTCTAACTGACCCTCACTCCCCCTGGTAGTGGATCAGCTACCCTTTGTGCTATCACTGTCCCCCAACCTCCTCCCTCCTCCCCATCCCTCCCCTAGAAGTACCTAGCAACTACCAATCCCTCCCTTATGCTAATGTGACTAATGCTCAGGGCCCACTTATGAGTGAGAGCATGTGGTATTCAGTTCTTTGTTTCTGTGATAATTCACTTAGTATTATGCTCTCCACTTCCATTCAATATGCTGTGAAGTCCATGATTTCATTCTTCTTTATGGCTACATAATATTCCATCATGTATACCACATTTTCTTTATCCAGTCCACTTTCAGTGGGCAATAGGGTTGGTTACATGTTTTTGCTATTGTGAATAGTGTGGCTATAAACATGTGTATGCAGGTGTCTTTTTTTGTAGAATGATTTATCTTCCTCCAGGTATATTCCCAGGACAAGGATTGATGGATCATATGGAAAGACAATTTTTAGTTTTTTTAGGAATTACCACACTGATTTCCATAGAGTTTGGACCAACCTGCATTCTCACCAAAGTGTAGAAATGTTCCTTTTTCTCCACACTCACACCAACCTCTATTGTTTTTGCTTATGAATGATAGCCACTAGCAAGAAGTATCCATTTTAAACATTTTCACCTAAAACAGGAGCAGCAGGGTTTATAAAATAACTACTAAGTAAACTAAGAGAAGACATTGACTCTCATGCAATCATAGTTGGATACCTAAAAACCCCACTAACAGCTTTAGATAGATCAATGAGTCAAAAATCTAACAAGGAGATCCAAAATCTTAACTGAATGCACAATCAAATGAATTTAAAAGGCATCTTCAGATCTTCACCCAACATCTACAGAGTATACGTTCTACTCATCAGCACATGGAACATACTCAGACATAAATCAAGCATGACAAAATTTCAAGAGATTGAAATAATACTCTGCACTTTCTCAGGTCACAGTGAAATTAAAATAAATATCACCACCAACAAGTTTCCCCCAAAATATACAAAGACATGGACAAAGATACAAAGACACTAAACAACATGCTGCTGAATGACTTCTGGATCAACACGGAAATAAAGACAGAAATAAAAGATTCCTGGAAATAAACAAAAACAAAGACTCATCTTATCAAAACCTCTGGGAGGCATTGAAAACAGAGTTAAGAGGAAAATTCATAGCATTGCACAAATCATTGTACACATCAAGAAAACAGGTCACAAGTAAACAGCCTAACGTCACACCTACAGGAGCTGGAAAGACAAGATTATCTATATCCTAACTTCAGCAGAAGAATCCAGATCACCAAGATAAAATCACAATTACAGAATATAGAAGACAAAAATATCATAGAAAAAATCAACAAGACAAAAAAAGTGTTTATTTGACAAGTGAGCCTTGGGATTAGAATGATGGTTCTGAGGTCTTAATCCTCAGTCCGTGTTATCAAGCTTGCAGAGGAGTCTTGAGAACTAAGAGTCTACCTCTCCCAAGGTACATGGCATAGTACCAACCATATGATTTTGTGTATTCAATAATTATAAATGGCTGTATAAAAGGCAAGTTATAAGGTTAACCATTTCTTAATTTTTTCTTCTTTTTTTTAAACCCAACACAGAATGAGTAATATATACCTTTGTACACCTTTTAATTTGGTGAATTGTTATACATAGATCTCATTCAGATTTAGAAAGTATTTGGTCGTCTGCCTTTTCACTCTGTAGGTATATACTCTCTTTATATCAAGCAGTTTTTGATTTGAAGTTTTATAGCTATAAATCATTCTTGCCTTTTTATATCTATTCTACATTGAGTTTTCTGTGCATTTTGACATGGCAGCTTTTATACTTGAAATAATTTAAAGGCAAGGAAAATATCCTCTTTTATCTGGACTTCTAAGTCTTAAACAGTGATTTTTATTTTTTCTTTTCCTTTTGGCCCCTGCTGTGTGCAGCTATATACATGGTTGTTGAGGAACAAAAGAGGCTGCCCCGTAGCACTTTAGAGAAGAATGTAGGGCTGGTCTTCAAGTTGGCCCTTAAGAAGCAGACAGTTTCCTTGCTACTGAACAAGCATGCTGGTAGGAGCTTGGGTGAAAAAAAGCATCAGTAGTCTGGTCCAAAAATTCATCTTTACCCAAGGAAGATGCCAATCTGAGAGAAAAAAGAACTGCATAGATGAGGTGAATGAGAAAGAAGGTGTGTGTGACTCAGCTCTTTCCATTGCCTTGAAAAGCATCAGTATCCTAGTGGAGGGCAAGTCAGAAGCCCAACAGAATTAGTTATCATTTCCCACAGAGTAGTGGGTGTGTGTTTTTTTATACATATAATATGTATTATATACTTATTATATATAACAAAACTGTCTCTCTCTTTATATATATGTATGTATATATATATATATGTATATATATATATATATACATATATATATATGCTCATTTTGCTTTAATTAGTCTGGTGTCAAGGTTTTCATGGCATCCTTGTAGTCTTCCACAGAAGAGCCTTGAAAACCATGATTTCAGAGTACTAGTACTAAATGTCATCTCTTGCCATGAAGTTATATTATATTTCTCATACTCCCTGAGCAGGTCAACCTTTTGATAACTCCCTGTATTTCAACATAAAGTTATCTTGGCCTTGAAGATTGTCCTCTTAATTCTCTGACAGACTTATACTTGTCTTTCTAAATATGACGGGGGACCCAGAAAAACCCAGAGTTTACTTATTTTTAAAAGTATATGTATCTTCACATGTTTAAACTTCAGTCACCTTCAAAATACTCTCCATTTGATCCAATACTCCTATTAAGACACTTTTTTCACTGCTTAAAACATTTTTTTGAATGTTCAATTTTGATGCCTTTTAGTGCTTCTGCCATTTTTGGTTTCATCTCTTCCATATTGGCAGACTTTTTCCTGCTGAGGACTTTTCTCATTAGGGAAACAAAAACATGTTGCTTCAGGCAAGATAGGGTGAATAGGGAGGTTGGGGCATGGGAGTCATGCTGTTTGGGGTTCAAAACTGTTGAACACTCAGCATGGTGTGGGCAGGTATATTCATAATCACCCATCATGAAATAGACAAACATGTTGAAACAATCTCCAGAAAAATTCACTGAAACAAATACAGCCTCTCACAACAACGTTAGTTGTACACTGAAGCTGATAGGTTCCTAGAACACTTACCTAGAGGGGAAGCTTGTACTACAAAGGATCTGCCCTCCAAAAGATAATTCCATTTTTTTCTTTTTTTGGTCCTCTCTCTTACACCTAAAATACTACCTTCTTGTTAAAGCCTTTCCAGATTCCTTTAGGCCACTGGTGCTTTCCCCTGTGCTACCACAGTACTTAGTTTATTCTGCTGTTACAGTACTTGGCACATACTGTAGTTTTTACTCTACATGTCTGTCAACCCTCTCTCTGACGAGCTGCTGGAGCAGGGGTTGTTTTTACATCCTTAACATGTAGCACAGACCTAGACTCATAATAAGTGTTCAATAAATGTTTACATGACTGAAAGAATAAATTAAACATACTAACATATTCCAGGCAATTGAGAATGATGGATATCTCCCCAATTCATTTTATGAAGCTAACATCACACTGATACCCAAAGCTGGCAAAGACGCAACAAGGAAAGAGAATTACAGGCCAACCTCCTTGATGAACAAAGGCACAAAAATTCTCAACAAGATTCTTGCAAATCAGATCCAATAACACAATTCAAGGATCATCCATCTTGACCAGGTAGCCTTCATTCCTGGGCTGCAGGACTGGTTCAACATTTGCAGGACCATAAATGTAATTCAGCATATTAGCAGACATAAAACCAAGAACTACATGATTATATCATTAGACACAAAAAAAGCTTTCGACAAAATCCAGCATCCCTTCTTGAGCACCTAGGCACCTAGGGATGGAAGGAACATTCCTCAAAATAGCAAGAGCCATTTATTATAAAACCACAGTCAACGCTGTGCTCCATGGGCAGAAGCTAGAAGCATTCTCCCTAAGAACAGGAACAAAACAAGGATGTCCACTCTCGCCTCTCCTGTTCAACATAGTGCCGGAAGTCCTAGCCAGAGCAATCAGGCAAGAGAAGAAAATCAGGGGTGTCCAAATAGGAAAAGAGGAAGTTAAGCTATCCTTCTTTGTGGACAATATGCTTCTATACCCTGAAAACCCTAGGAAGTGTGTCAAAAACCTCCTCACACTGATAAATGACTTTAATACAGTCTGAAAGTACAAAATCAACATGTAAAAGACAGCTGCATTGCTATACACCAGCAACAAGCAGGCAGAGAACCAAACAAAAAGCACAATCAATAGCTACAAAAAAAGAGAAAGAAATACCTTGGCATCCACCTAACCAGAGATGTAAGAGATCTTTACAAGAACTACTAAATGCCGCTCAAAGAAACCAAAGATGATACAAACAAGGAGATGAAACAATGCTCATGGATTGAAAGAATCAATTTTGTCAAGATGTTCATCCTACCCAATGGGATACCTACAGATACAATACAATACCTATCAAATTACCAACATCATTTTTCTCAGATCTGGAAAAACAATACAGAAATTCATATGGAAACAAAAAAGAACATAAATAGCCAAAACAATCCTCAGCAAAAGGAACAAAGCAGGAGGTATCATACTTCCATATTTTAAACTTTATTACAAGGTTATAGTAATGAAAATGAGTATTGGCACAGTCTTTTACAATCCTAGCTATGGGAAACCAACTGACACATGCAAGTCTGGAGACTAACATAGCTGCAGAGAGATGGCAGAGGGGCATTACCTTCTCTCATGAGTTTCAAGCCCTGAGAAAGTACCTTGGTGCTATGCTAAGAGTCAAGCCTCTAAAGAACACTGCAGTGTCCCTGAGGCTGACACCAATGCTATCACCACTGAACCAAAGAGGGAGAGGGGAAGCTGGGCACATTCATGTACTTCAAGGACGAATCCTATTGCCACTACTACAGGCTGCTGTAAGACTGTGGCGTGAGCAAACTGCACACCCCATAGCTCCCTGCCTATGATATTCCCACCGAGACTGGCCTCACCATCCCTGATGTAAGACCCATAGCACAGCCTCTGCTGCCCACACCTCAGCAATCAACCAGCAACCTGGGGACTACCCTCCCTCTGCCTGTCACAACCAGCACCTGAACATACTCTCAAGCAGCCTGAGGACCAAACACCAGCAAAATATATCCAACAGCACATTTAAAAAAAAAAAATCATGATCAAGTGGAATTTATTCCAGAAGGGAATCAAGGATGGTTCGACATACACAAATCTATAAACATGATATGTCATATCAACAGAATGAAGAGCAATCATATGACATCCCAATAATTACGGTAAAAGCATTTGATAAAATGTATCATTCTTTCATAATAAAAACCCTCAACAAACTAGGAACAGAAGGAATTTACCTCAAAATAAAGGTCATATATGACAAACCCACAATTAATATCATACTGAATAGGGAAAAGCAGAAATTCCTCCAAGATCTAAAACAAGACAAAACATGGAAACTAAAGTGAGGCCCAAACTTTACTTGTACAATGACCATTTGTATACCTCACCCTGAATTGTACCCCATATCTTTAAAATAAAAATTTTAAAATAAGTAAAACAAGACAAAAATGCCCACTTCCACCACTTCTATTTAACATAGTATGGGAAGCCCTAGCCAGAGCAATCAGACAAGAGAGGAAAATACAAGGCATCCAAATTGGAAAAGAAGAAGTCAAATAGTCCTTCTTTGTTGATTTTATAATCTTATGTCTAGGAAAACCTAAAGTCTTCACCAAAAACCTCCTTGATCAGATAAATAAATTCAGTTAAGTGGCAGGATACGAAGCCAACATACAAAAATCAGTAACCTTTCTATACATCAAATATGAGCTAACTGAGAAAGAAATCAAGAAGGCAATCTCATTTACAGTAGCTTAAAAAAATACCTAGAAATAAAATTAATGAAGGAGGCAATAGACCCCAATAAGGAACACAGCAACACTGAGGAAAGATATTGTAGAGAACACAAATGGAACTATACCCACACTCTTGGATTAGAAGAACGAAAATCATTAAAATGGCCATGCTACCCTAAGCAATCTACACATTCAATGTAATTTCTATAAAATCGCAATATCATTTTTCACAAAAATAAGAAAAATCCAAAAATTTGTATGGAAAAGGGACCTGAATAGCTAAAGCAGTCCTGAGCAAAAAACAAAAACAAAAAAACACAAAGCTGGAGGCAACAAACTACCTGACTTCGAAATATATTACAAGCCTATAGCAATCAAAACAGCATGATATTGACATCAAAACAGACACATAGACTAATGGAACAGAACAGAGAATACAGAAATAAATACACATATTTGCACTCAACTGATTTTTTTTTTTTTTGAGTTGGAGTCTCACTCTGTCGCCCACACTGGAGTGCAGTGGCCGCTCCCGGCCACCACAGCCTCGACCTGCTGGGCTCCAGTGATCCTTCCGCCTCAGCCTTCCGAGTAGCCGGAATTACAGGCATGCGCTACCATGCCCGGCTGATTTTTTGATTTATTGTAGAGATGAGGTCTCACTGCCCAGGCGGGTCTCGAACCCATGGGCTCAGGCAATCCACTCACCTCAGCCTCCCAAAGGCGTGGGATTACAGGCTGAGCCACCATGCCCAGCTTCAACTGATTTTTTATAAAGTCACCAAAACATGTATGGGAAAGGACATTCTTTCCAAAAAACAGTGCTGGAAAAATAGGATATCCATATGCAGAAGAATGATACTTGATTCCTAGGTCTCATCATATACCAAAAAAAAAAAAAAAAAAATCAACTCAAGATGGATTAAAGACCTAAACATAACACCTGTAACTATAAAACCACCAGAAACAAAACAAAACAAAACAAAACATAAGAAAGAAGGAAAACAATTCAAGACAGGTCTAGGCAAAAATTTCATGGCTAAGACCTCAAAAACTCAAGCAACAAAAAGCAACAAATAAACAAATGGCACTATATTAAACTAAAAGACTTTTGCATAGCAAAAGAAATAGAGTCAATGGCCAACCTGCAGAATGGAAGAAAATATTTGCAAAATATGCATCTAACAGGGTACTAATATCCAGAATTTACAACAAACTCAAATAACTCAACAGTAAAAATATATAACTTCATTAAAGAGTAGACTAAGGACATAAACAGACATTTCTCAAAAGAAGATATACAAATGTATATGAAAGTATATGAAAAATGTTCAACAAGTATATGAAAAAATAAGCATGAGAGGAATGCAAATCACAACCACAATGATATCATCTTAACCCAGTTAAAATGACTATAATTATTATTACTTATTTGAGTCAAGGTCTCACTCTGTTGCCCTGGCTGGAGTGCAGTGGCACAATCACAGCTCCCCATAGCCTCAGCCTCCTGGGTTCAGGTAATCCTTCCACCTCAGCTGCCCAGGTAGCTGGGACTACAAACACATACCATGTATCACTCATTTTTTATATTTTTTGTGGAGAAAAGATCTTGCTCTGTTGCCCAAGCTGGTCTTGAACTCCTGGGCTCAAACAGTCCTCCTGCTTTGGCCTCCCACAGTGCTGGGATTATAGGCGTGAGTCAACATGCCCAGCTAGAATGGTTATTATTAAAAGCCAAAAATAACAGATGCTGGTGAGAATATGAAGAAAACTTACACTGCTGGTGAGAATGTGAATTGGTACAAATTAGCATATAATCCAACAGTCCCACTGTTGGGATTCTTTTGATATCCTAAGGAAAAGATATCAGTGTATCAGGGGGTGTCTGCACTCACATGTTTATCACAGCACTAGTCACAATATCAAAGACATGAAATCAACCTAAGTGCCCAATGATAGACAAATGTGTAAAGAAAATATGGTGTATATACACAATGAAATATTATTTGGCTATAAAGAAGAATGAACTCATGTCGTTTGCATCAACATGGATGAAACTGGAGGTCATTATATTAAGTGAGATAAGACAAGCATAGAAAGACAGATGTCATATGTTTTCACTCATATTATGAGAGGAAAAAAATTAATTTCATGGCGTTAGAGAGTAAAATAACAGTTATAAGCACTTGGGAGGAGTGTGTGAGGGAGGAGGAGATGAAGGGAGGTTGGTTTTGGGGTACAAGCATACAGTTAGACAGAGGAAATAAGTTCTAGTATTTGATAGCAGAGTAGGATAACTACAGTTCCAACAATACAGTATATATTTCAAAGTAGGCTGAAGGCAGTGATTCATGCTTGTAATCCCAGCACTTCGGGAGACTGATGAGGGAAGATCACTTCAAGCCCTGAGTTCAGCACCAACCTGGCCAATATAACAATAACAAAGTTTGGTAGACTTTGTTTCTACCAAAATAACAATAATAAAGTTACTAAAAGGAAGGACTTGTACAAACACACAGAAATAATAAATACTCAAGATAGTGAATATGTCAAATACCCTGAACTGATCATTACACATTTTATTCATATAACAAATATTCATATGTACCTCATAATATGTAAAATATTTTGTTCCCACCAAAAATTTTAAAACTTTCTTTAAAAAAGGAATTGAATCCATAATCAAAACCTTCCCAAAATAAAAACATCAGGTCTACGTGTTTTAACCCTTAGATTCATAAAATATTTAATCAAAAATAAAAACAATCTTAGCAAAGGACTTGAGAATTCACTTGGTGAGGCCATCACAAATGCCATATAAAAATCGATAAACATATTAAAACAAAAATAACTAAACATCAATATCTCTTGAGTACAAAAATACTAAAAATTATTAGAAAATTGAATCAGTTTTATAAAAATATATATAAATATATATAAAAAAGTAAGCTCGCAGCAAACAAGTAACATAAGGGAACATCCTAAGTCTTATAAAGTACAGCAACAAAAATCCTATAGAAGGCATGTTTCATCATAAATGTTTGAATGTTTTCTTCATAGCATTGGAAATAAAGCAAGACGTCTGCTCTTAGTACTTTTATTCAACATTGTGCTGAATATCTTAGCCAATACAATCAGGCAATAAAAAGAAATTAAACAGCAATAGTTTGGAAAGGAAAAAACAAAATTTTATTCATTTTCAGATAATCTTAAGGAATCTACAAGAAAACTACCATAATCAATAAGATCATTTTTCAAAGTTGTGAGTCAATATCAAAAAAATTAACTGTATTTCTATATGATAGCAAAAACTAATTGGAAATTTGATTTTTAAAGTACAATTTTTATATTATCCAATGACATAAAATGCATAGATATCAATTAGTTGAAAGATATGCAAGACCTCTGCACTGAAAATTATACATTATTGCTGAGAGATATTAAAGAAAATCTACATAAGTGAGTTATACCATGTTTATGGATCAACAGTTTTAAAAAGTATATTCTTCCTAAATTGATCTATAGATTCAATACCATACCATTAAAAACCCCAGTAAGAATTTTGAAGAAATTGGGTCAGAGGCAGCAGCTCACAACTGTAATCCCAGAACTCTAGGGGGCCAAGGAGAGAGAATCATTTGACCCAGAAGTTTGAGACCAGCCTAGACAACATAGCGAGATCTCATCACTACAAAACTTCAAAAATATTAACCCGGCGTCGTGACATGCACTGGTAGTCGCAACTACTAGTGAGGATGAGATGGGAAGATCGCCTGAGCCCAGGAAGTCAAGGCTGTGATAAGTTGTGATCGTGCCACTGCACTCCAGCCTGGGTGACAGGATGGAGCACTGAATAAAAATTTTAAAAAATAATTTTGATGAAATGAACAAGATAAGTCTAAAATATATATGAAAATGCCAAAAATTTAAAATTACCAAGTCATTTTGAAAAAGAACCAAGTTAGAGTTTACACTACCTGATCTTAAGACTTAGTATAAAATTTCAGTAATCAAAATAGTGTGATATTGGTAAAATAAATAAAAGTCAAAGAAACAGAAGAGAGTTCTGAAATGGAACCATACATATTGCCAATTGATTTTCAATGGAATGCCAAGTCAATTCAATAAGGAAAGTAAAAAATCTTTCCAGCAAATGATCCTAGAATAACTCAATATTCATATGAAAAATAAAAATAACCTCATGCCATACACAAAAATTACTTTTAAATAGGTTATATGTCTAAATGTATACATAAAATTATAAAACTTTTAGAACAAAACATTGAAGAAATTTTTTACAAATTTGAATAGGTACTTGTTTATTAGGCAGAATACACACAAAAATACACAAACCATAAAAGAAAAATTGATAAATTGAACAATATCAAAACTTGAAAGACACTATTAAGAATATAAAAAAGCAAGGCACAGACTGTGATTTTAAAAAAATCATAATACTTGTATTTAATGAAAGACTCCTATACTGGTTAAACTAAGTAATAGAAACTAAGTAATGGAAAAAATAGTTCATTTATAAAATGAGCCAAAAGCTTGAAAAGTCATGCATGATCAATAAGCAAGAGAAGACATTTAACATTAGTCATCAAGGAAATCACAATGAAATTCTTCTACACATCCACTAGAAAAATTATTTTTAAAGCTGACAATAACAAGTTAAAATGTGAAGAAACCAGAGTTCTCACGCATTGCTGATGAGAGTGTAAAATGATATAATCACTTTGAAAAACAATTTGGCAATTTCATACAAAGTTAAATATATACTTACCATAAAACCATCAATTTCACGCCTTAGTATTTTCCTAAGAGAAACAGAAAAATATGTCCTCAAAAAAACCTGTACACCAATATTTACATCAATTTTACTTAAACTAGACAAAAGTAGAAATAATCCAAATGTCTGACAACAGGTGAATGAATAACCAGATTTTGGCCTATTTGTATGATAGAATAGTACTCTCTAATGAAATGTTCAGATCACTGCTGAATGCAACAATATGGTTGAATCTCAAAAAGAAGCCTACTACAAAAGTGTACATACTGTATAAATTACTTTATATGAAGTCCTGAAATGGACAAAATTAATCTAGAAATAGAAATCAGATCAGTGGTTGCCAGGTAAGGGAGGGCAAAGGGGTTTGACTGCAAAGAGGCACAAGGAATCTTTCTGGGATGATGGACGGAGTCATTCGGTGTCTTGAATGAGTTGAGAGTACTCATTTGAAAGTATATATACCTTTCAAAATTCTTCAAAATATATATGTTTTACTTCACGTAAACTCCTTTTCAATCAAGTTAATTTTTAAAATGAAGTGAAATGTCTGAATGAGAAGAGTGATGGGTGAAAATGTATATATCTCAAGAGCAGTAACAAGTGGGAAAAGGAATGTCTGATGGATGTAACCAATTCATCTAATATATTAAGAATATAGATTGAGATTCATGTTGCTGATGGACACTGTTACGAACTGAACACATGATTCTCTGTAAACCTGAGCTAACAGTGTACGAAAGTAAGTAATCTTTAGTTTATAGGCAATTAGCAATTAGACATAAAGTATAATTGCTGTTGCTATATTTGTAGTCAAGTGAAATTGTAGTATGATTAGACTAATTGAAAAGTGAAAAAAAAAATTGTTGTGTAAACTCTATTTAAGGATTGCTTTCCATGTAGAAGAAAGAGATATTAACAAGACTGAACTGAAACAGCAAAAAAGAATCCTCTTTCTTGAAGATTCCTGACCATCACCCACCAAGTCCCTAACAGTTTACTAAAGGGTTTCATCTACCACTCAACCAGGGGAACTGTGGCTTACCAATGTGAAATATTGTTTAGTCAGAAGTCATATGCCTCTCAGATATGAATAGGCATTCCCAAGGACATCACTGAGAGGATAGGCTTGTAGTAACTGCTACACTGAGATATGAGTATCTGAGATGTATTTACCCAGAAGAATTTGAAGGTTTGTGAAAACAAAGTCACTGTTATTTTCTAAATCCTGATAATTTCTAAAGAACTATTTCAGTGGTTTCCTAAATTAGACTGTTCTCCATACAGTATCAGACTTATCTCTCTAACTCACAAATATTATCATGCACAAACTTTAACTAAGTCCCCCACTGCAAACCAGAGAGTCCCAAACTCTTTGTCATAGGATGCTTCACTCCTCTCACTCTGCTCCATTCAATCTCTCCATTTTTCTCTCTCACCACATTTTTTTAATCGATTCTCCAGCCAATCTGATATTCTTACCATTTCCCAATTATGCCATGTTTGCCCATAGGTCACTAATCCCAAAATTCCTCAAATGCTTGGAAAATGCTTAATCATTATCCAGACCCAGATCAAACATTGCCTCCTTTGTGAAAATGTTCTGACACCCTCAAGAAAAGTATTTTCTTCTTTCCAGTTTCACTTTGTGAAATATCCTCATTATAATATTTATGTCATCTTATTCAGGCTGCATGTCAATATGTATGACTCAGTTCTCAGCCTTTGATTGGCTTAAGGCCAGATACTGTGTCTTATTTATCATTAACTTTCCCAGAACCAGTCACAGTACATCAAACTCAGTAGCAACTGAATAAATGATTGTTGAAGATGAATGTCTGTTCAGGTATAAATCTCTTTCTTATATTGATCAGAAAACTGTGGGTTCCCCACCACATTCAGCTGAACCCTCTCCATACACCAAAGACTTCCCTTTTTTCTGGACCAGAGAGTAGACAAAACTTCCCTCCCACAGGGCCCCTGTCCTCTGTCAGTTTCCAGGGATCTTGAAGTGACAGGGATATAGAGTCTCATGCTTTGAAAAACCAAGTCCATTCTCACAACTACTACGATGCGTAATTATTATGGAGATGATTTAGGTTTGACTTCATCTCAGAAAAAAATTATAAGAGACTTTTATATCAAACTATTTTATTTGAAAAATAATTTCATGAGGATTCTAATATCCAAAAGTAGATATCTCTGAAAAGATTGTGGGTATCTTTTAGACACTGAAGGAATTATGTATTAGGAAGCATTGGTTACTAATAAGAAAAGAAACCTGTAAGTCAAAGCTGCAAATGGCCAGTGAATTAAAGGTGTGGGTAAAAGACACTTTTAAAAACACAAGAAATGTAAATCTTTTAAAGCGAGTGATAATTTGATAGAAAGTTAAAACAAGAGGTTGATTCCCTTGCATCATCAAAAATAGAAGTGAGATTGCACAATTTTAGCAAATCTTGATGCAAATCTGAAAGCAGAGAGCACTGCCCTGCACATCACAGATATACTGCCAATAGGCAGAACATATATCTGTCTGTTCAGAGAAAAAAAATACAGGGTTATACATCTCTGGTTTTCCTACTGTGCCAGAGCATCTTCAAACATGAAGAGAGCTACACCTGGGACGCCCTGCTTCTTTTCCCAAGCCTGACATTGTTTCAGTTCTTACTTGGGAACGCATCCAAGGCCTGGAGCACAAGGATGTTCTGTACACAATTTGAAATGAAACACTTTTATTATAGAAATCAAAAAATGGCTGGAGGAGGGAAACTTATCCGACTCATTGGCACTTCTATAAATGCACAAAAGACTACATTGTGCTGTACCCAGTAATTATTATTAAGCATTTGTATAGAACTTTATATTTACAAAGTGCTTTGTAGTCCTTTATATTATTATTCCTCACAGCAGCCTTACGAGGTAGGTTGGTATTGTTAAATCTATTTTACCCCACTTCAGGAGGTCCCTCTTTCAAGTACTTTGAAATAAGCCTTGAAGAATCAAAACCCTTCAGAGTGTCTAGAAGAACAAGGTGAAAAAAAACCCCACGGTGAAAGTTTGTGTTAAAAAGAAATCCCAAAGGGAGCCTGTGTGCTGGAGAAGGAGATCAGAGACCAAAAAGGGAGCTGAAAATTGCATCAATTTGGTTTGGAAATAATGGGCAGCCTGAATATAGTGAGATTCGTGGACTCAGCTGCATATGGGGCCTGTTCTCTTTTTTGGTTTCTCTAGAAAGTCATGTCTCAGGAATTGATAAGTTGTCAATAAGCCAAACTTGTTTTTATGGTATCCAGATGAGATTGGTAAATGCTATTTTTCTTTAATTTCTATGTTTTTATATCATACCACATATAATCACAAATGAATAAATGGAGTGCAATTAGTCATAGGGCTCTGTTATGTCTCCAAGCATTAACAAGAATTAAATTTAAAATTTTTGCATAGCCTTGGAAGATAAACTTAATTTTTTTATTTTGTAAGTAATTCATTTTGTTTGGAAAAATGTGAAAAATAAAAGCTTGAAAATTTGAAAAATTTTATGAATGTTTTCAATACTTAAGATAATCATTATTAAAAATTTTATATTTCCTTCACATCTTTGTCTAATCATATTTTACATTATTCTGATTATATAATGCATATAATTCTGCATACTCCTATTTATTTAACGTTTTACCATAAGCATTTTTCTGTTATGTGTAACAAATACTTAAGACCTACAGCTCTTCTAAACCTGTAGAAATGTACTGACTCCTAGAAACCACTAAGATTTTAACATCCTTAAAATCGCATTACCTTAAAAATAGCATTACTTTTAAAAACTGATATGATGAAACTCCCTAATAATGGCAGGAACTGTCATACTTTCCATTAAAGGGACCAGCAGTCTCATGGCTTTGAATACTATCTATATATTGATGGTTCCCAAACCATATGCTTATGTCTCTCTTCTGAATTTCATACTTGCACATCCAACTGGCCCACTCAACCTTTTTCTGTTAATGTTTTATGTGCATCTCAAACCTAAAATGGCCAAACCTAAACTCTTTTAAAAAATTTTTTTTTGAGTTGCAGTCTCATCCTGTCGCCCAGACTGGAGTGCAGTGGCACGCTCCCGGCCACCGCAGCCTCAACCTGCTGGGCTCCAGTGATCCCTCCGTCTCAACCTTCCAAGTAGCTGGAAGTACAGGCACGTGCTACCACGCCCAGCTAATATTTTGATTTATTGTAGGGACGAGGTCTCACCACGTTGCCCAGGCGGGTCTCGAGCCCGCGGACTCAGGGAATTCACCCATCTCGCCCTCCCAAAGCGCGGGATTACAGGCTGAGCCACCGAGCCCGTCCTCTTTTTAAATTTTTTATATTTTATTATTGATACATAATATTTGTACATTTTTATGGGGTATTTTGTTATATGCACAGATGTGTAATGATCAAGTCAAGGCATTTAGGTTATTCATTACTTTGAATATTTATCTTTTCTGTGTGTTGGGAACATTACAAGTTCTCCCTTCTAGCTATTTAAAAATATACAATATATTGTTATTAACTATCGTCACGCTACTCTACTCTATTCTAGAACATTCTGTTTAACTGTATGTTTGTGCCCATTAACCAATCTCTCTTCAACTCTCCCATCCCCACAATACACACACTTTTCCCAGGCTCTGTTTATTATTGATTCCACTTTCTAATTCCATGAGATAAAATTTTTAGCCCCACATATGAGTGAGAACATTCAATATCTGCCACTCTCTGTCTGACTTATTTTATATAATACAGTTTCCTTCATATTACTGCACGCGAAATGACTTTATTGTTTTCTGTGAGTGAGTAGTATTCCATTGTGTATATATACCACATTTTTTTGCTCATTCACCCATTGATGGACATGTAGGTTGAGTGCATATATTTGCTACTGTGAATAGTGATGTAATAAACATAGAAGTGCAGTATCCCTTTGATGTAATGGTTTTCTTTCCTTTGGATGAATATAGTGGGATTGCTTGATTACATGGTAGTTCTGTTTTTTGTTTTTTTGAAAAATCTCTACTGTTTTCCATAATGGCTGTAGGAATTTACATTTTACCAGTAGCATATAAGAGCTCCCTTTTTTTTCCACATTCTCACCAGAATCTGATATTTCTTGTCTTTTTAATAATAGCCATTCTAACTGGAATAACATGGTATTTCACCGTGGCCTTGATTTGCATTTCCCTAATGCTTAATAATGTTGAGCATTTTGCATATACTTGACCATTTGTATGTCTTCTTTTGAGAAATATTCATGTCCTTTGCCCAATTTTTATTGGAATTATTAGTTTTTTGCTGTCATGTTGTTTGGGTTCTTTGTAAATTCTGGATATCAGTCTCCCGTCAGATGCATATTTTGCAAATAGTTTCTCCCATTCTGCAGGTTGTCTGTTTACTCTATTGACTATTTTGCTGTACAGAAGCTTTTTGTTTAACATCGTGCCATTTGTCTATTTTTGCTTTTGTTGTCAATGCTTTTGAGGTCTTAGCCATAGAATCTTTGCCTAGACCTGTAATGTTCTCTTGTGTTTTCTTGTAGTCATTTTGTAATTTCAAGTCTTATGTTTTTAATCCATTTGAGTTAATTTTTTAATATGGTGATATATAGGGACCCAGTTTTATGCTTCTGCATATGGATACCCAGTTTTCCTAGCACCATTTATTAAAGAGGATGCTCATTCACCAATATTGTTTAATTTCCATATATTTTTACGGTTTCCAAAGTTCTTGTTATTGGTTTCTTTTGATTTTTTAAAATTTGTTGACACTTGTTTTGTGGGCTAATATATAGTCTATTTCGGAGAATGTTTCATGTACTCATGAGAAGAATGTGTATCCTGCAGCTGCTGTATAAAATGTTCTAAGATGTATGTTAGGTCTATTTGGTCTAAAGTGCAGTTTAAATCCAATGTAGTTGTGCTGATTTTCTCTCTAGATAACCTGTCCAATGCTGAAAGGGGCATATTACCATCCCCCACTATTATTGTACTGAAGTCTATCTCTCTCTTTAGATCTAATATTTGTTTTATGTATCTGGGTGCTCCAGTGTTGGGTACATATGTATTTTGAATTATTAAATCTTTTTTGCTGAATTGATCTCTTTATCATTATATAGTGACTTTCTTTGTCTCTTTTTACTGTTTTTTGACTTAAAAACTGTTTTATCTCATATAAGTATAGCTACTTCTGCTGACTTTCATTTCCATTTGCATGGAATATCTTTTTCTATTTCTTTACTTTCACTCTGTCTTTACAGGTGTGTTTGTGGGTGACATG
The DNA here is from genome assembly GCF_000164805.1 of Carlito syrichta. NCBI lineage: Eukaryota > Metazoa > Chordata > Mammalia > Primates > Tarsiidae > Carlito > Carlito syrichta. The sequence continues at coordinate 282,672 of NW_007246706.1, read as the reverse complement.
TTTCTTTTAGGCAGCATGTACTTGAATCTATTTTTAAAAATCTATTTAGACAGTCTATACTATTTTAAGTGGAAAAGTTAATTTACATTCAAGGTCATTATTGATAACTGAAGATTTAGTTCTGTCATTTTTCTGTTTGTTTTATGGTTGCTTTGAATTTCTTTGTTTCTTTCTATCTCTCTTGTGTATTATTGCCGTTTGATGATTTTCTGTAGAGGTATCATTTGAGTCCTTTTTCGTCTTCATTTGTATGCTCATTCCACCAGTTAGTTTTTACACTTTCATGTGTTTTATTTTTGTTTTTGATAGACATGGGGTCTCACTATGTTACCTAGACTGGTCTCAGACTCCTGGGCTAAGCAATCCTCCCACTTCAGTCTCCTAAAATGCTTAGATTACAAGTGTGAGTTATTGTACATAGCCTCATGTATCTTCTTGATCATAGTTATCCTTTTGCTTCGAAATGTAAGACTCTCTTAAGCATCTTTTGTAGGTCTGGTCTAGAGGTGATAAATTCCTTCAGCTTTAGCTTGTCTAGGAAAGACTGTTTTTCCTTTGTTTAGAAAGGCCAACTTTGCTGGATAAAGTATTCTTGGATGAAAGTTTTTGGTGTTTTGCTTTTTAAGCACATTGAATATGTCATCTTATTTTCTCCTGGCCTATAAGGCTTTTGCTAAGAAATTCACAGTTAATCTGATGGAGCTTCCCTTGTAAGTTACCAGATACTTTTCTTATGCGGTTTTTAGAGTTATTTTTTTGTCTTTGACTTTTAGCACTTTGACCATAATATGTCATGAAGAACTGTTTGGATTTTTTTTTTTTTTTTCAGTTTGGGATCTCTGAACTTACTGTATCTAATGTCTAAATCTCTTGCTAGACTTGGGAATTTTTCAGCTATTATTTTATGAAATTGATTTTACTCCTCTTTCTTCTCTTCATTTTCTGAAATGCCAAAATTTATATATTTGGTGACTTTATGGTGTTCCCTATATCATATATGCTTTGTTCCTTTTTTTATTCTTTTATGTTTTAAATCTGACTGGGTTATTTCAAATGACCTGTCTTCAACTTCTGAGATTATTTCTTCTGCTTGATTTAGTCTATTGCTGAAGCTCTTCAATTTTTTAATTTTATTTATTGAATTATTTATTTTCAGGATTTCTATTTGGTTCTTTTTTATAATATCCTTCTCATAAATTTCTCATTCATATCTTGAATTGATTTTCTGTTTTCTTTATATTTTTTAGTTGTGTTCTTTTGTATCTCACAGAACTTCTTTAATGCCATTATTTTAAATTATTTTTCTGGGATTTTATAACAGCGTTTTCATTGGAATTCATTGCTGGAGAGTTATTATGTTCCTTTGGTATTTCATATTTACTTGTTTTTCATGTTTCTTATGTTCTTATATTGATATCTGTGCATGTGCTATAATAGGCACCTCTTCCAATTTTTTGGACTGGGACTTCTTCCTGAAGATGTATCTATAGTGTTGGTTGAGTAGGATACTTTAGGCTTAATTCTGAGTGTATTCAGTACTGTAGTCCCATATGATTTCTTTGCTATAAACTGTCAGTGCTTTTGTAATTTTCTAACCATCTTAGGCTGTGATTGTTAGTAGAGACTGTGGTAAGATTTTGCTGGAAACAGGGACTCCAGGTGGGCCAGTCCTTGGGCGAGCTCCTGTGTGGTCTCAGTAGGATGAGTATACCTGTCCTTGAGCCCCGGGGCAGTGTACGTGGACATCATTTTTAATGGATCAAAATGGGCCATTTTGAGGGAATCCAGCTGTCTTGCTCAGGTACCAGCAGTGGCGGCAGTGGGCTGTGTGTTGGCAGGTTCTCAGTCCCTTGAGTAGTGTGTGTGGCAGGAGTGATGGCAATAGCAGTGGTAGGACAATCCTTGGGCTCTGAGGTGGCATGTGTCAGTGTTAGCAATGGCTGCAATGGGCTGGATGAGCCAGTCACCAGGCCCCCAGGTGATGTGTGTGGGTGAATACTTGCTGTGGCAATAATGGCAGGCTAGGTGGGCCTGTTCTCAGATGCACAGATGCCAGTGGTAGAGGACAGGGCAGAACAATTTCCAAATCCACAGTGGTGTGCTTGGGCACAGGAGGAGAAGTGCTGGGCTCAGTGGTCCTGTCCTCAGGTCATAGAGTGTTCATGTAGCTGCAGCAGCAGTGGCAGTGGGCAAGGGCAGTCTGTTCTCAGGGCACCTGCAAATGTGCTGCAGCAGCCTTGCTGTTGATGGGTGGTGTGGAGAGGTGGAGTTGCTGACAGTAGCTGCAGCTGCAGGCAGGTAGTTCTCAGACCCTGGAAGAATGGCAGTGGCAACAATGAATAAAGCCAATCCTGAATCAGGCACAGTGGTTTACACCTGTAATCCCAGCAATTTGGAATACCAAGGTGGAGGATTGCTAGAGCTCAGGAGTTTGAGACCAACCTGGGCAACATAGGGAGCTCTCAGCTCTAGAAAAAAAATTTTTTTTAATCAACCATGCATACTGGCATGTGCCTGTAGCTACTCAGGAGGCTAAGGCAGAAGAATCACTCAGGAGGTTGAGGCTGCAGTGAGCCATGATTGTTCCATTGCACCCCAGTCAACTCTAAGGGTGCATGAAAGTGCATGGAGGTGATTCTGCTTCTGGAGGAGAGTGGCGTTGCTGCCTGTGGTAGCCCTCCCAGGAAGGCAGTTCTCAGGCTCTAGGGAATATGCACTTTGGCTTCCTTTGTCCAGGGGGGCAGCCTTCCCAGTGTGCTCCATTGCTTGTTTTCCAGTGTGCACAACACTTTATATGTTAGAATGCTGGTGACCCTGATACTCCCCTGGATCTAACCAGTGTCATATGACTCTAGGTCACAGTCCTCCGAATGGTGGGGAAGTATCAGTGGGACTCCAGCATGTGGAGATGCATGGGCTGTGGGCTGCAGAGCAGGATGCAATCCAGTAAGGGTTGGGCTCTCAAAATGACACTGTGATGCAGCTGCTTAGGATCTGACTGGTGTGTGAGACCTGGTATGAGTTCCCTCTCTTGAGCAATGCTGTCCCGTGGTTCCCAAGCAGATCCCTGTGCTATTCTCTGGGCCCCTGAGGGGTTCTCCCATGGCTAGGTGGCTAGGGTTGTGTGAGTCTGCAGTGAAAATGTAGACCGCTGGGACTTTCTCACTTGCCCTTCCACACTGAGGAGCCAGTCCTGGCCAAGCTGCCTGCCTCACTTCCCTCTCCTATGCCTCAGGTGTTCCAGTCACATCTCTGTTGAAGTCCAGTGTTCTCTCTTGGATGCTCTATGTGAAGTGTGAGTATCTACTGGCTTTTTTGTTCTTCTTTATGGAGGAGGAGAGTGTCAGATGTCCCTAGTCAGCTGTCTTGAAGTCCCTCCTCCAGACCTAAACTTGATATCAGTCTCCTTCATATCCCACTGAAGCTGCTCCATCAGGGGTCTTTCTGTCTGAATTAATAGAAACTTCTAGGTGCTCAAGCCAAAACTAGGAATCATTCTTCACTTTGTCATTTCTATTATACCTAACACCCCATTTATTAGCAAATCCTCTTGACTCTATCTTCAACACCTAACCTCTGCCCACAGCTCCACTGACACCAGCCAAGTTCATATCACCAATCTTCCTCGGGATTAATGTATTAGCCTCCTATCTGGTTTTTGTTTCTGCTCTTGTTCTTCATGCTATTCTCAATCTAGCAGTCAATGCAATCCTATTGTAACCTATCAGAACACATCCTTCCTTGCTCAAAATCTTACAATGGCTTTTTTTTCACTCTCAGCACAAACTTCCAAAAACCCACATTATCTGCCTCCAACATTCACATTCTTTATCTTTCAAATGTTCTCTCTGACTACTGTCCAGGTTGTCTACTCTACAGCCACACTGGACTCCCCCTGCTAATACCAGGCACCCTCTTACCCCAGAACTTTTTCACTTCTTTCCCTCTATCTGAAATGCTCTTTCTCCAAATAATCACACAACTCTCTCCCATATCTATTCTCTTCTCCAAGAGTCCTTCTTAGTCACCATACCTAAAATTTAACAGTTACTTCTACCAATAAATCATCTATCTCCATTCTTACTTTTTTCTTCTTTAGTAATTCACTTTCAGACTAACATACCACATATGTTTTTCAGTTTTCCTGGTTACTACCTCCTACCAGAATTTAAGCTAGGCTACAAGAATATAAGGACATGGATTTTTGTCTGTTTTGTTTGTTGCTGTATTTCCAGCACCTAAACCAATAATCAGAAAAAAGTATATGCCAAATAAATATTTGTTGGACAAACAAACCTTCTGAGACAGAGCATGTGGAAAACTCTTTTAACAGACATCGCTAATTTAAACATTAGAGTGAAATGCAGAGAACCAAGTAAGAGGTATTTAAAGATAGGGCAAAGGTAAGTGGCTTATGCAATGATGAGATGCCCCTAAGGGCCACTTGCCAAAAAATGTAATAACTCTTCATCTTAAGAGGAAGTCACTAATGTTCAAGGGGTCTACTTTTTATATATCTTTTCTACACACACACACACACACACACACACACACACACACACATATATATTTCCTTTTCTGGGATTCAAGGCTGTATTGCAGATTAGGTTCTAACAATGAAGCCCTTTTTGCATTGTCAGTAGTAACTTGGGAACCTTTCAGAGTAATTTTCCTCAACACCTGATTCTCATACCATTTCTTAGAAAAAATTAATCACAGATTTTAAAAAGTTATATTGTAAGATGTCATTATTGAGTCATATGCACACAAATACACATTAAGCATAAGTACTCATAAATATAGCAAAATTAATTTTGTGCAGTAACCTATTTGATTTTCAACATACTCATATAGTTTGCAAAATACGTTGACACCAGACTCTGTTCCAGTGTGCAAAACTTAAAAGGTTTTTAATAAGAGTCAAATAACTAAAAAGAAATTTAAAATTACCATTTTTGTTAAGTACCTCTGAGAATACATAGCTAAATTTCTCCAAAGTCCAGTAACAGGACAAATTAATTTTCCAAAGTAACAAAAGAAAAGTTTTAACTGAATTTACACAAAATAATTATTAAGGTGAGTGTAACTTATCAAAATCAGTTGTCAAAACAAACTATTTAATATTCACTATTTAATCACCTATGGTGGGGAAAAAAAATTCCTCAAGATTTAGGTACATATGTGAGCCAAACAACTTATAAGGTCATAATTTTAACCTTAAGAAGTGAAAATAAGTGTAAGTAAAAGTTAAGGTTTTATTTTTATTTACTAACATTGCTTCACCACAGAGACAATTTCTCACTTCCTCTAAAAGCACTGACACTCATTTTGGTGATTTCTGCTGTGTGTTAGGCCCTATGTTGCATGGCAGAGTATAGCATGTGGCTGGCTAACTTTGTAACAATGCAATTTTAGATTTTTGAAGATATACACACCATATAAAAACTATCAATATCCAAATTTTTACCCCTATGAATTATCTATATGTGTCACTTCAAAATTCATCCCCTAAAAATAAACTGCATATACTTTTACAAAAAGAAGTAGTGAAATTTTGACTTTTAGTATATTTCCTATTTTTCATGCAAGATTATATTCAGATTCTCTTGTGTAGCTTTTAAATTGCTAATTACTGAAGGAAAAAATCACAATGGTAGTTTTTTTTTAAAAAAATGTTTATTATAAAGATGTGGGGTACATTTCAGGGTTAGGTATATAAACATTGATCATGCAGGCCCCCTTGTTGATGAGGTATGCCCCTCCCTCCCCTAGCAGTTTCCCTTAACTGCCAATCTCCCCCTGCCCCAGTAATTTTCTAACTATGGAAATAGTATGACATAAAAATATTGTGCCAAAAATTGATAAAATTAAAGAGAAATGCCATTATGAAAATAAGACTCTCAAATATAATGCTTTCTTTCTTTAATCAATAATCTTCTTGAGTGTATAATATACAGTTCAAATTATTGCTTAATCATCTACCAGGGAATTAGTAATATCTGTGAATTTTCTACAAGATGTGAATAGTCTTTGTGAAAGTTGAGAAAAAGAGATGAAATATTTGTTCCACTTTAATATAATACAGATTCAATATTCATTTTAGAATTGATCATCACAGTGTTACTCTTTGCTATTCATATTCTCACATCCCCAGAACTCTACTATTCTGTAATAGCTCACCCTTGACAAACTCCTTCAAAATTTTCTGCTGGTATTACCAGATCATTTATATATATATATATTTTTTTTGAGTTGGAGTCTCACTCTGTCGCCCAGACTGAAGTGCAGTGGCCGCTCCCGGCCAGCGCAGCCTCGACCTGCTGGACTCCAGCGATCCTTCCGCCTCAGCCTTCCAAGTAGCTGGAACTACAGGCATGTGCTACCACACCTGGCTAATTTTTTGATTTATTGTACAGATGAGGTCTCACCAAGTTGCCCAGGCGGGTCTCGAACCCGTGGGCTCAGGCAATCCACTCACCTCAGCCTCCCAAGGCACGGGATTACAGGCTGAGCCACCAAGCCCTGCTGATAATTTATAGTTTGAAATAAGTTTTAGTTAAATTACATTCATAGGTAGACCAAAATAAATTTGCAACTCTCCATTTAATAAAGATTTATTCACCAGGCTCGTTGACTAAAGCCAGTAATTCCAGCACTTTGGGAGGCTAAGGAAGGAGGATTGCTTGATCACAGGAGTTCAAGACCACCCTGAGCAACATAGAGAGACTTTGTCTCTACAAAATATGAGTAAATAAATAAAACTCTAATTTAAAAAAAGCCGGATGTAGTGGTTTACGCCTATAATCCCAGCACTTTGAGAGGCAGAGGTGAAAGGGTTGCCTCAGCCAACGGGTTCAAGACCAGCCTGGAAAACTTGACAAGATCTCATCTTTATAATAAATCAAAAAATTGGCCAGGTGTGGTGGCATGGGCCTATAGTCCCAGAAACTCAGAAGGCAGAGGCAGAAGGGTCACCTGAGCCCAGCAGATTGAGGCTGTAGTAGCTGTGAGTGTGTCACTGTACTCTAGCCTGGGCAACAGAGTGAAACTCCAACTTAAAAAAAAAAAAAAAGATTTATTTAGCCTCTTTTATGTGTTAGTCATTGCTTTATTCCTAGAAATTCAATAGTCAACTAGATAAAGGTGGAGTAGAAAAGAGAAAACAATGTATTTTAAACTTCCAGTTAGCCAGGACAGATTGAATACAACAGTGTATCTCTGCTCCCTCCCAAAAGGCCACTGAAATGACAGTAAAAATGTGCAAAGTCACCAAGACAAAGACAATAGGAGAGAACATATAACAGGAAAAGTCAACAAAGTTGAGAAACATGGAAAATACGTGGATAATTGGAAACTGGCTAAGGTTTCTAACTTTACCTCTCTACAGAGTGCCTGGGTAGGAAGGAGAAGCAGATGCTGGGGGCAGTGGCAGAGGGTAGTTAGAAGATAAATTGATTGGGACCTTGAAATTCCACAAAAAGCCTGAATAAGGCAAGCTTTCTCTGATATCAGGTATATAAGGTGAAGATGAAGACAACTGGATCGATTACAAATCTGTATTAAAACCATTAGACCTCTGGGAAGCCCAAACTTCACCTATTCAATGACCACTTATGTACCTAACCCTGAATTGTACCCCACATCTTTAAAATAAAATTTAAAAAATCATTAGACTTCTCTATTCTCTGCTCCAGCCAAGAAGTTTAATCTCTGTAGGTGTTGAACCCAAGAGGCTCTACTGCAAGACACAAAAACAATGAAGAAAGCAAATGAAATCCTGCATGCTCAGTGGAGAATACTCAGCCCCTTACCCTTCAGCTCCCAGAGCACATGTTGCCTATCTTTTATATCCCGTCCCCTGTCCCAAGACAGGAGAGCTCCCTATCTCTGAAGAATCTGGTAAGCACACCAGAAACTACCTGACAGTTTAGGTTGCCAGAGACATGGCCTGTTATACCCAATTCCTTGCAGAAGTTGGCAAACTCCACCAGTGTACACAGAAATTTCTACTTATCTACTTCTCCTGATGGATCTCTGTGGGAGGTGCTGCTCCAAAATCCTGGAACTGAGAGTATGGGAAGATCAGCAGTATAAAGGGGAAGAGAAGAAGGCCACAAGGCATCAGCAGTGCAAGGGTTTCCCTTCTCTTTCTTCTAATCTTCCTTCTTCACCCAAGAAGCAACCGTAAATCTTCCACTGACGGCCATCACTTGGGTGAGCCAGGAAGTGGGGTGATATAATATTAAGGCAGTTTACATTGCATGCTCTGCAACATTTACATTAAAGAGAACAAAAATGGAGAAGATCTAACTTTGCTCAGTGGCAGTATCATAGCCAATGAGGTTTATCTGAAGCGTGATTATTGCTAATTACAAACTTTTCCCAATACTCTGCCATGGCAACTTGCAGTATTGTTGGCACTAGCAATTTTTGACAGTCTCTACAGAGCCTGAATTTTTTTTTTAATGGAGAAGGTCTAAAGTCAACCAAAACAGAAGGAAGTTCTTGACCTTACTAAAATAATCTGCTGTTTATGAGAGAGATCCTTCCTGCATTTCAGCATGTATTTATTGAGTGCCTAATAGTGGCCGGCATTGGGTAGGATGCCAGGAAGGATGCAAGAATAATTCTCCAAGACTCAACTATTTGAGCAGGTGATTGAAATATTGGTAATTGTCTATTGTGGGAAAGTTGAACTCAATGTAACCTCACTAAGTAATGTTGAAGGCTATGACTAATCATATGTACTAAGACATTGTCAAAGGCAACCTTAGGAGATACTGATAAAAAAAGTTACAAAGAACAAAATCTGAGAATAAGCCTGATAGAGAATTATGAAAGAACAGAATATGAGTCAAGCTCAGTGTAACCACCAATGCAAATTGAGTATCTGGAGTGTTTACTAAAAGTAGAATGATGTGTATAACTATAGGGTGAATTCCATATAAATATAAATAGAGCTGAAAATGCACTATAACTTTTGTAGCCACTTGGCTACCTGCATGCATTCAGGGTATTTGCTTTGCTCAACAATAAAATCAGCTAATTCTAAACTTATGAATTGGCAAGTTCCGTTGAGTCTCAGTTTCTTTTCTCCCAACACTATATGTGTATAGGCATAACTGAATAATATGAAACATGTATATGCACACTGTAGTTCAAAATAGCAAGGACTTTTCATCAGTATTCAACTTGGAAACTCAATCTTTAATCTTTAGAACTCCTTCAAGCATTATAGATTCGATTTTTAGCAAAATACTATTTCCAAAGTGATTTAAATAAAAAGCAAAGCACTGAATCACTTTAGAATCAAAGGGCATTTAAAAATATTTATTCAGCAAACTATGTCCTGACTATGTCACATTAGCCAATCAGATATTAAAGATACACATATTTACTTCAAAACATTCAACATGCCTTACTTCCAGCTACTTAGAACAGCTCTAAAATTAACAAATTTTCATGTGTCAGGTTTTCTTCACTCCAACTCATAGTTTTGCCTTTTGCATAATCCAATTCCATTAATGTGCCCTGTCACATTTTCCCCCATTTTGAGACTGTTTTTAATGTTTACTTTGGTTAGAATTCATGAGTAATTCATTTTTCAATTGATGTTACTTATAAAGTGCCACATCAACTGTTACTGAAATTGAGTTTTTGAATTCTGACAGCTTTAGTAAATAAAACACGATCTGCCATAGATGAATTTCTGAGTGCTGAGTGGAAGAATTGCCTTTTGATCTAATTGTCCAAATGCAGTTAGCAATACCTTTACACAAACTCAGATATGAAACTGCACTTACCATGAGACAAGTTACATTTGTCTCATACTTTGATATTTCAACAGGTAAATAGCACACGATTGCTTCTATTAGCTTTATCATGTTCTGTTTATGTATCTGATAACGTACAGTTCAAATGCTTCTGCAAATACCATGCTCCAAAACACAATCTTTCTCTTTTAAAAATGCTCTAAAAACATGCATAACTATGTACAATTGTTTTAAAAAATCATCTTCATGCCAAGGAGAAAAACACATACCTATTTTGGCCTCAGTTGAGTACTATGCTTGATTATATTAAGAGGAGGCTTGTGTTTTATCTAGTGGTCCAACCACCCCCTTGAACAATTGGCAGCTTCGTTTACATTCGACTGAGCAGCTGCCCCCTCCTATTTTAACTGGCATTGCATCTCAAAGCACAGTAGTCACTTGTATAACTTGCAACACAGTATTCTAAGATAGCAATAGATTTCGTTCACACACCATTCTGCAGTATTTAGGCATGTTATCTGTTTCGTTCACTTTGAGTTTCATTTGGAGGGTCATTCCGTTTAAATATTTATCTTTAACAATACCCAGTGTTGTTAAAAACAATAATTTAGCTTTCTGCCAGGGCCCATCAGGGGACGCAGGTGCCGGGTGCGCCACGGACTGGGAAGCTAAGCAGGGATGCTCCTGGTTAGCACTTGGATGGGAGACCTCCCGCCCGGGGAGTTGCGTCCTCTGCCAGCTTCACCCTGGCTTTAAGCCGGCCCGGTGGCTCAGCCTGTAATCCCAGCACTTTGGGAGGCCGAGGAGAGTGGATTCCCTGAGCCCGCGGGTTCGAGACCCGCCTGGGCAACTTGGCGAGACCTCATCTCTACGATAAATCAAAAATTAGCCGGGCATGGTAGTGCATGCCTGCAGTTCCAGCCACTTGGAAGACAGGCGGAAGGATCGCCGGAGCCCAGCAGGTCGAGGCTGCGGTGGCCGGGAGCAGTCACTGCCCTCCAGTCTGGGTGACAGAGTGAGACTCCAACTCAAAAAAAATAAATAATAAGAAAAAATAATTTAGCTTTCTAAATATTGTTCATATGCCAATACTTTGACTCCTTCATGTATTGTTACAGACATCTTGGAACTCTCAGACTTTGAGTTTGGACCCTATAAAGACATCCAAAATGTTCCCTCAGAATGAGCAAACAAAACACTACGCATTAAGAACTAGATATTGTTTACTTAAGAAGTAATGTTAATACAATATGCTTCAAAAACTAAGCCAGCATTGTTCTGGTACTAATTGATTAATCCATCCCTCCTCATCAGGATGCAGTGAAACCCGTAGCCACCTGGGAAACTCTTAGATCTATGATGAGTTTACGCTAACACCTGCTTTCCTTGCTTGTGGCTCATCTTTACTGAATCCCATTCTTGTCTGCTTCAGCAAGATCCACTCTTTGTCATCAGGGTTTCTGATAGTAAATGAAGTTCTCTAACTCTCTGTATCTGCTTCAAGTCCACTCTTTCAGTACAGATTCGTTATTAATTATATTTCTAAGAACAGAACTCTGGTAATTTGTTGGAAGTTGTTTGCATAAGCAAAGCTCTGCCCTTTTGGAAAAAAAAAATTACACTCCCTTTCATTTTAAGTCTGACCTTCATGGATAATACCTCTAAGGAAAATGGCTACTACAACTGCCAACTTCATGGGGATGATACCTCTATGTATAAAACTTAGTACAGATTTTTTTTTCTCCTCCCTAAGATGATGTGGCAACTGGAGAAGTTTTATATCTCACCCCAGATTTTAGCAGGATAAGGACTGAATGGCTTCCAGGCTTGATATAACATTTTACAGATTCTCCCTTATTGTATATAAGCTTTGACTTTGGCGTCCCCTGTTTAGACTCTTACATACCCCCTCCCCACCCCCACGCATGCTCAGGTGCCTAAGGCTATAATATTTAAACTTTAAGTGATAGCTTTCCCAAAAGCTGTCTATACAGAAGCAGAACAATTCTAAAATTATTTAAATCATGATGTCAATCAAAGTAATTTTCTTTGGTCTTTTGATAACTCATAGATGCTATAGTCATATTGGCTGCCACCAAACATTTTTTTTTAATTGACTAAAATTTGATTATTTGACCAACAACTAATGCTAGATCAGAACATAGTTCAGTTACCAGTGTCTGTTCCTTAAAACAGAAAGGCATAAAACTGTGATTTATCTCATTGTCTCCTCTCTTCTCTTATATGGAAATCAACTGACTGTCAATCAAGCTAAAGATTAGAAACTTTCTAAGGAAAAATAAGCATTCGCAAACTGAAATGAAGCACAAATCACTTCACTAGCTTAGATTTGCGCTTTGAAAAGTGTCAAAGTAAACTAATCACAGTAGGAATTGATGGAGTATTAGCTCTGGATTTCAAGTTATTATAATTTTTCAATGTCTGTCGCACATTTTTGGCTATCTGTCAGACATAACTACCTTGGAAATCCCATCTTCAGTGTTAGTTCTCTGTTTTAGAGCCTCAGGGGAACTGCTATAAAAACGAATTAGTCCCATGAAAACAGACTATTTATGGGTGTTTTCTGCATGGTATTTGGACTATAGAATAGATATTCTATAACCTTGACTTGACAGGAGTACAAAGTGGTAGATGCACAATGTTATAGAAGGCGATGAATAGAAACCTACAAAGAAGATTCTGCATTGCTCCACCCATCCAACCCCAATTCAAATGCCTAGAGAGAAACATGGATGCTGTCTTCAAATTATGGGAAAAATCAATTTACTTCCTTCTTCATCTGGAGATCTGTAACCTACAATTATGAAAAAAAAAAAAAAACAGTTCTCTTTTCTAATTCACTTAATGCTGCTTTTGTATCGCAGCTACAAAATTTTCTTACTTTCATGAGCAATGGTATTAGGAAGAAATCATTTGAATAGTCCTCTGGAGGAGTAGGGCAAATTAGTTAAAATCAGTGATTCTTTTACAGGTCTGCTGTTGTCTAGTTGTATGACCTTGAGTAAGTTATTTAACCACTGAACTTCAGTCCTCTCATCTGTACAACAGAAAAAAATGACAGTGCTGAATTCATAGAATTGAGATTAAATGAGATAAGGCATATTGAGACTTGGCATTCATTATTATTCCTTTGTACAAATACAAATTATAAAATATGTACCTTGTGATAAAAAGTTGTCTGATGCATTGCTTAATTTTTTAAAGATTTTATTGCACTTATGTAAATTTCCAGTATTTCTATGTGCTAAAAAGTTTTTGCATTGAATATGTTCACATTTACATATTTATCTATGTAGACTTAGATTCTATTTTCTATATATAAGACAAAGTATTTAAAAAAGATATCCCATTGACAAGTGAGAATACCAATCATCAAGGTACGGTGGTCACATTTTAATGAAGAAGTAAATATGATAATAAGCAGGTAGAGTTGTGAATACCTACAACTAAACAGTCTTGGCCTTATCTTGGGCTTCTAATGAAGAGAGCATCTGTTGATAGATTAAGTGGAAAAACGACTAGGGCATGTATTATATCACCACATTCTTTAGGATATACAAGTCCATATCTAAATAAGCAATAATTTATTTCACAACTCTTCATAATACTGAATAAGTATTATTATAAATTGACAACATGTCAGTTTGTCCTCAGATATACATATTCATTGAATGATTATTCTCTGGCACTATGCTCAGACCCGGTATATAAAACAAATACATTGGAAATCACAGTCTAGGGGAAGAAACAGATAATAAACATATATATGTATATATACATATACATATATTATATATGTGTGTGTGTGTGTATATATACATGAAAATAACCAGGGCACAGTGTATTTGTATAAAGGGTAATCATCCATCATGAATGGTCCCAGAAAGACTCCCTGAAGAATTAGCATTTAAGTTGAGAACTGCAGGATGGAACTGTCAGCTATATGTCTAATGGGAAAAGAGGGTTTATGCAAAGTGGTTAGGTATTGGTCAAAAGTCACACAGAAGATGGTTAATCAGGAAAGCTCCTGAGTTTGGCTTGTACAAAAGGAACGTCTAAGGGTATTACACAGGAAGTCACACAACACTGCACACTAAGAAATAAGTTTTACTGCAGCTTTCAGCCAGAAAGTTACTTTTCTCACCAAAGAGGACAATTATAAAGTGCAACCCTCCCAAGAGACTAGTGGAAAAGGCTAAGGATAGAAGTGACTCAGTTAAAAAAAGCTGCAGGGCAAAGGAAGTCAGTCATCTGCATTTTACAGAGCATGCCAAAGGAAAGCAAAGCTTTGGGTTCAATCAGGTAAAGGCTGCACTCTAAGTGTACAGAGCTTGAGAATGAGCTGAAATAACAAAACATCAAGCAAGGTGGCCTGGAAAACTTAGAATACTATGGAATGCACTGAAAGAAAGCCGTGGAATTTGGACAATTGAGAAGGAAAAGTTCTACCTACCCCGAACAAAGAATTGCAATAATTATCACCAGTCTGTGAGATAAAATCAAAAGTTAATGATGTTAACTCAGCAAAATTTATTGCATTACATCACTGTACAAAGAAAACAGGGAAACAAAGATATCTGTCCTCAAGGAACTTACGTTGGGGGTGGGGAGTGGGAGAGTAAGGGAAAAACAGATTGACATTAAGCGTTGAACATAAATAAATAAGTGATATAGGTGTTAGAAAATGCTTAATGCTCTGGAAAAAAGAAATAGACTAGCAAAGAGGAGGTAGGACTGGGAACAGGGAGAAGGGACAGTCTGCAGCATTAAATAGTTGTTCAAGTCAGTGCTCATTATTAAAGTAAAATCTGAGCAAAGTCTTGAAGGAAGTGAAAGAATTAGTCAAGAAAACACCTGAGGAAAGAACATTCTAAGTAAAGCTATCCAGCCCATACATTGTTGTATGTACTTACACAGAAGTTTTTTATAGTAAAATGATATATATATAGTAAAATGATATATATATAGTAAAATGATATATAGTAAAATGATAATAATATAATATTATATATGCATACAATATACATATAATATATTTTGGGTGTAAGTTAGCTTCAAACAAATCATTTTCTTGCCTTCAAAAACACTGAGTTAAAGAACCTTTTCAAGTGCCATTAGAGAAAGATTCCATGGCTTCTTGGACCTTATCTAACAACTATAATCAAAATTATGGGGCAGGCAAAATGAAGGAAGCAGCACTCATTACGAAAAGCTGCTTTGTAAAGAATTAATTCTGTCCTGGCATGTTTCATTTTATATTAGGTAATCTCGAGGAAATAAATATGTCATGAACCCTCTCTGAGGAGTAATTAAAAAGTAATTTAGCTTAATATCCAACTTTCACTTTTGGCTTTGTAGTCTGAGGTAAATTCTGCTTTCCCTCGTTCTAAGGTAAGTGTTAAAAGCCAAGGAGTCTTGGAAGAAGCAAAGAAGTCTTCCACCCCAACCATTCCTGCCATTCTAGTTGGGAGGATTGTTTAAAGGGAAGTGAGGAATAATTTAGTACTTAAAACAATATTATTCTTGGTATAAGATCCGTTGGTTTTTTTTGTTTGTTTGTTTTTTTAGATAAAAGCAATTCAATAAACATTGATGCTTTAGAAAAGAGAACTCTCGGGGTTTCTTAATGACCCTAAGGCAATAATTTGGGTTGGGGGAGGGTAGTGGTAACCAAAGCAAAATACTGATGCAATTGGTGAAAAAGTCAGTCAATTCTTAAGGCATCATTTATAGAATACAGGATCCAGATCCTAAGAGAAATATATCCACTGTCCTTTGTCTCGGTTCTATCATGTTTAACAAAGTTCATTTCTGAGAACTGTATTTTTAAAGAGACATTATGACCTCAATGATGTAGGGGTACCAAAAATTTATCATATGAGGAATGGTTAACAGAGACAAGGTAAGACAGAGGCTTCAAATATTTGGAGAGCTGTCATAATGGTTACCACAGAAGTTTTCAGTACATCCATATGACAGAATGGCAGGCAATAGGAAAAGACAGATTTGGGAATGGAACATGAAGAAACATCTTGAATATTAGAACTTTCTAGATTTAAAAAGTGGTCCGTCAGCTAATGAACCAACCCTGTTGTTAGAAGTATTCAAGCAGAACTTGGATGGTGAACTCTAATCAGAATTCCCATATACACTGGAAGCCTAGACAGACTTTTGAAGAATTTCCCATATTCACAATATTTGATTTTACTATGTACATAAACAAGCTGAAGCTAATTAAAAACCCCTTTCTTTCTTAATCATATATCTTACATAAAACGTATAAATTTAGGAAACTTGATTTGCACTTTTGTTATTATTGTCATTCAAGCTATTATGTGCCAAATTAAAAGTGCTAGAAATGAGATAATACTGCTTAGTGACAGAACTTTATTAATGACAATGATGACTAGGTTTATACTCGCTATTATTTTATCTTGTCTTCACACACAGCCTCTTTGGTCTACTTTGTGATACTGGAACCAGGCTCAGTGATCCACATTTCTTCTTTGCCAGCAGGATCAGCATTAGTTTCTGCCAACAGAAGGAGCTAGAGAGAGACTACAAGGATAGAAGAAGGAGGGATTTTCTCTTCTTCCTAGTGTTCTGTTTTCATGACATGGTAATTGAATTGGGGTGCCGGGGGTCCTGAAAGCCTTACCCACAGTAGCAACAACTCTCATAGTTCTGCCACAGTGGGTAGCCTCCATCTACTTTTCTCCTCAACCCAGCATCAGGCAGCAAGTTCCTGAAGTAGCCATACCTGCTCATCAGAAATCTCAGGTTTGTGAGGGACCCTTTCTTCTGTTTTTAAGTCCCAACCTTTTTCCATTTTCCCTAAGTCCTAGGGGTAGCTTCTTTCTGCAGTTGCTAACTCAGAATACCTTAGAGCTATTCTACCACTTTTAGTTATTAATCTTCTACCTAATTGACAATTATATTTAAGTTTTCCTGTTCAAATTACTATTGTGGTTCCTGTCTCCAGATGGATTGCACACTGATTGATAAAGTTTAACACCTACACCAAGAGCAAATAATAAAAACCAATTCAAGTCTCTTCATTTTAGTTTCTTCTAAAACTTTCATACAACAAATAAGAACATTATTGTCTTTCTCCTGGTTCTGTGGTTATTTCTGGGATGAATGTTTTAACCATGTTCCACTGGACACAAGTCTTGTTCGGAGAGATATACTTGACAAGTATCATATATATTCATAGTCGTACTGCATCTTACCTGACAATAACCCCAAAGGACTGCTTAGAAATGTTTAAAGCCCTTATTTATGAAAGGCAGAAGCCTGACATGATAGTCATTTATAATGAAAATCTCAGGATAAAAAATAAATTAACATACTACCTTCTTTGGCATCAGATTTAACTATGCCTAATGATTATGAAAAGAATGCTAAAAACTCAGGGTCTACTTTAAGCTTACATATCAAATAATACATTATGAATTTGGCATAAAATTATTGTAAGCTCATGTTTGTGTACAAACTATAAACATCCAATTACCTCTACAAATCTCAATAGACTCTAGGTATGTGAACCTGACCCAAATTATATGAAGCAAGATTATAATCACCAGAAGTAAATACTAGCATACAAGATATCAAAACATTAAGGCAAATGTTCACCTTCTCTCCACTTCTCTGCCTGTGAGGGAAAGACTTTCAGTCGGTCAACTACACTTCGTTGTCTTGATTCAGAGTGGTGGTGCTAGAGGTTATAGTACAGATACAGAAAAAAGGAATCAGGTAACTAGAATGATTTCGTTGTGCACAAGAAAAAATGTAATGAGCAAAGAAGGAAGAAAAAAAAAAGATCCTTTAGTTGCCAACAGAGGAAACAAGAAAATGGGGAAAGAGTAGTGAAGACTGATAATTCCATAGGAAAAATCTGACATAATAGAGGCAAAGAGTTTCTAAGGAAGGTGGGAGAAACAATAGTGACTGCAGCAAAGGTGGTGATTCGGAGGGAAGATACAAGAAGATAAATTTAATATGTTTTCTCATGAAATGCTTGTCTAATACCCCACTTAATTCCCCCCAATAAACTTTTTTTTCTAGTTGGTCACTACTGTCTTTAATTATCTGAAAGTCCTCCTTGACAAATTTTTTTGGTAACAACTTATTGACATATAAATCACATACTATATAATCGTCCATTTAAAGTATACAATTCAATACTTTTTAGTATATCCATAGAGTTGTGTAACACTCACAACTCCAATAAACTTTAATAAGATATTCCATTGCTTTTCAAGACACTTTCTGGGTTTGTGTGTGTGTTTGTTTTCAAGTTGAGGTTTCACTCTATCATCTGGTCTGGAGTTCAGTGGGACAATTATAACTCACTACAGCCTGAGCCTCCTTGGCTCAGGCAGTACTTCTGCCTCAGTCTCCTGAGTAGCAGGGACCCGTACCATACCGTTGCCAGACCTAGCCACCATGACCGGCTAATTTCTTGATTCATTGTAAACATGAAGTTTCACTATGTTGCCCAGGTTTGTCTCACACTCCTGGGCTCAAGCAATCCTCCCACCTTGGCCTCCCAAAATGCTGGGATTATAGGCATGAGCCACCATGTCCAACCAAATTGGTATGGCATGTGTGTGCATTTTGGACGTGGCAGGAGAGAAGAGGCAAGCTTCAAGATGACCTAATTATGTTTAGCTCTTGATCAAAAAAGAGAGAAAGAACTCTCAGACTATGCTACACCTTAATAACACTTGCTTTCATTACATATCAGTTTTCCATTTTTAAAAGTGCTAGCCAGCTGGACGCAATGGTTCACAATTTTAATCTCAGCACTTTGGGAGGCAGAGGCAAAAGGATTGCCTGCACCCGAAAGTTCAAGACCAACCTGGACAATTTGGTGAGACCTCATCTCTTCAATAAATCATGTGGTGGTGCATGCCTGTAGTTCCAGCTACTTGGAAGGCTGTGGTGGTGCATGGATGTGGTGGTGCATGCCTGTAGTTCCAGCTACTTGGAAGGCTGAGGCGGAAGTATCCCCTGAGCCCAGCATGTCAACGCTGCAGTGGCCCGTGAGCATGCCACTGCACTCCAGCCTGGGAGACAGAGACTCCAACTCAAAAATTAAAAAATAAATAAATGCAACTTGAAAAAGGAGTGAACGCCTACTGCTTTTTATAAAAGTTATACGTGTGCTTCCTTCTTCCCATCCTAGATTTCATATTATAATTGCAAATGTATCTTTTACTGTCTAGTTAAAGATGACAAATCAGTGCTGTGTGTAATAGCTGAACCTATTCAGGATATTGTTTAGGTTATAGAGTATACTATTAAATATGACTCTGTTGTGGGAAATTTAATTATCATGTTTGGTGACATTACTTACATAGTCAAGATTCCACTCTTCAACACAACAACAAATGCTAACATTAAAAGGAAACATATCAGACATAATTAGCTAATATAATTCTTGCTTCACAGCACAGTTTTTTTTTCCAGTTTCTGGAACAAATATTTAATACCTGCTTGGGAGTTAGGGGACTAGATGATAGCATGTACCTCTGCCATCTGTCAAATTGTCACAAATAATTTAATTTGGCAAGGCAGAATTGATGAGCCCTCATAATTACAAAAAAAGAAAAAAGAAAAAAAATGAAGGGTTTGACATCTTAGGAATTGAGGTCTTTCTATGTTGTGTCTAAGAGAAACTGCACAGGCCCTTTGGAAGCCTTAGTTTTTTCTTATATATAACGACTACCTCTGCCTCTCTCTATTGCACTTCCAGTAATAGAGAATAGAGTTGTTTGCATTAAACCAACCCTCCCATAGATAACAATGAGAAACTTTGAACAAATATGTATTTTTAAATATCAGGATTGTGACTAGGGTGAAGCAAGGGAAACATTCACCTCAGACACAAAATGTAAGGGAATGCCAAAATACTCAGTAATCAAGATAAATAAAATTTGAACACAATATTTTTAAAAATCAAAATTAGTGCTAAACACCCATGACAAACATAATATCAAAATTTTAAGTAAGAAATAGAATCAGGGTAGATGCAGTGTCTCACCCTTATAATCCCAGCACTTTTGGAGCTAAGGTAGGAGGATTGCTTTAGCCCAGGGGTTCAAGACCAGTTTGGGCAACACAGAAAGACATTGTCTCTACAAAAAATCAAAAATAGTATTTGGCAATAGTGGCATGCGTCTGTAGTACCAGTTACTCAAAAGGTTGAGGCAGAAGGATCGCCTGAGGCCAGGAGTTCGAGGTTTCAATGAGCTGTGATCATGCCAGTGCATTCCAACGTGGGTGACAGAGTGAGACTACAACTCAAAAAAAAAAAAAGAAAAGAAAGAAAAGAAAAGAGAAAAAATAGATGCAGCATCACTGATCTTTTTCTTTTGCCTCTACTGCTAATATAATTCAGTACAGCACAGCACTGCCACTGATCATTCCTTAAATTTTTGATATTTTCTCATCATGGATTTTTTTTTTTTTTTTAGTTGGAGTCTCACTCTATCGCCCAGACTGGAGTGCAGTGGCCGCTCCTGGCCACCGCAGCCTTGCCTGCTGGGCTCCGGCGATCCTTCCGCCTCAGCCTTCCAAGAAGCTGGAATTACAGGCATGCTACCACGCCCGGCTGATTTTTTGATTTATTGTAGAGATGAGGTCTCGCTGCCCAGGCGGGTCTCGAACCTGCGGGCTCAGGCAATCCACTCACTCAGCCTCCCAAGGCGCAGGATTACAGGCTGAGCCACCGAGCCCGGCTCTCATCATGGATTTTTACAATAACTTTATAAGCAAGAATTAGAGAAAATCTCCTGGGTTCTGTAAAGGAAGTAGTTGATCAGGGAACAACCTAGAGAAGTGATGCAAGAAAAAAGGAGTGGAGACCATCTGCCCCTCCAAACTAATCAGTGATTCTTCTACTAAGTGTCACAAGTATGTGCGTGAATGTTATCATTTCAACAGTGCCGAATTCTTCTTAGGCATTAATGTTATATGTAAGTTTTATTTTCATCTGTTTGCTTGGCATTTGGGGTGCTTGGTCTAGTCTAAAACATCTCCATTCTGGGACACTACAGAACTTGCCAATTTGAACCAAAACTGCTGCAAACAGAATAATTATCTAGTGTGCTATAGAGGAAAGTCTCCAAAAGTGATGGAAAAAAATATTTTTAATATAGCCTTCTTTCAGATAATTTGAATGCATTTTGACAGAATTTTGTGATGTGGATGTGTGGTACACTCTGAGATGCTCCACTAGAAACCCCTGAAGAAAGCACATGCTGTCCAGCTGTGAAAAAGACAGTCAGCAGGCCTCCCAGCTGTAAAGAGTCCACCACAGCTTCAGAGTCCACCACAACTGTAAAGAGCAACCTCTCCTGAGATCCCACTTCTCAAGGCAGCCCACAGCTGCAGAACAATCAAGGCAAAGGTTGAAAGACTCTACCGTTTTAGTCTAAGGCAATAAAAACCCTATGAAGTGCAATATTCCTTTCATCACTCCTGCTAGATTGGACAAAGATGTGTTGGCCTGCACTAGAGTTCAAAGTCTCCCCCTACCTAGTCCTGTTTCCTCTTCCTTCCCTTCCTATCTTGCCCTCAAAACTCCTCTAAATAAACGTCTGCTTCCAGAAAACCTAACCTGAGAAAGGGAGGTAAACTTATTGACTTTTTTTTACAATTTAGAACAGCAAAAACAACTTATGCAAAAAAAGAATAAATATCCAACTATTTTTAACATATCTTTTTTATCTTTTTCAATTTAGACATGAATTATGCAGTTGTAGTTATAATGATTTTGGATTCAACTTTTTCCATTGACATTATTGAACATAATTTCTTTTTTTTTAATTTTAAAGATGCGGGGTACAATTTAAGATTAGGTATTCAAGTGATCATCATACAGGTGAAGTTTGGACCTCCCTTTACTCCCCACTTTGCCTAGTTTGAGATCAGGTATACTTATTGATGTTATATGCCTCCCCACCTTCCTCCCCTGGCAGTTTCCAGCTACTGCCAATTCCAATTGGCACACACACAATTTCTTGTAGTAACTTTGTTCACATATTTGCCTTTTGTAATGCCCTTACCATCCATCGTGGATTTCCTGTCTCCAAATCTATCACTGTAAGTTGTTTTCTGTTTTTGTATTGCTTGAAATAGTGCTGTTGTAATATTTTTGTACGAAGTGCTTTTTGTCCTTTTTGATTAATTCTTTTGACGACTGCTTTCCTAGAGCTGAACCAGAGTCTTATGAACATCAGCACTGGGAACAGTTAGCAGAAGAGAAGGGAAAGGAATGAGGAGGCATATAACCACAACTTGAAATTCCATCAAGTCCCAGCTAACCTCATCTTTTTTTATTAATCTTTTTAACAAATTTCACTTTACATTCATCTTTACTGTAAATGTGAATATTAAATTATATTTGTTTGTAGGATAATTATCTAAAATCCAGTTTATATATGATTCATTCACCAATGTTTACTGTGAAGGAAGAAAAAGTTCAGAGGACAAACATGTCTGGGAAATTATGCATATTAAATTCTCTTCTTGAAGATTAATAATGTAGAGGAGTGTGTTTAAGGCTTTGAGAATTCTTGCAGCAAAGAAACTTGATAAATATTTTAAATTCACCTACCTAATAGAATTAATATTCTAAGAAAAACAGTTTATAAAGTAATTGTATATATGACATGACAAATAACTTTTCAAAAAATTAGTCTACACACATACACACCCACACACACAAACACACACACACACACACACACACATACCTATTGCCTGCTAGCTAAGATGTAGCTGTCTTCCTGGGGAAGGCCATTCATGCTATCACATTAGTATCCCTGCCACCACCTACTACCCATCCAGGCAAAATTTAGATGGTTTATAAAATTGCGTTAAACACTTGTTAAAAATCACTTTGTTCATTACAAGACATTTATATAATGTAGTTTTAAAGAAAGCTAACAGCTGAGGGGAGCTACAGAAAAAAGCATAAAACTTATGGTACATTATTTTTCTTGTGTATGTGAAGTTGCTCAGTGAGAACAAGAGTACTCAGCAGATGTATAGATCCATTATCTTTTCACATGGCAATATGCTCATCCTTTCAGACAATTTGAGCAAGTTTAGAACATAAAATAATATAAACAGGCTGAAATGCAAACCAGAGAAAATGAAGATAATGGGTATAAGACAATGGAATAATTATGAGATGTTACATAGGTGTGACCAGGTGCGGTGGCTCATGCCTGTAAACCCAACACTTTTGTAAGCCAAGGCAGAAGGGTTGCTTGAGCCCAGAAGTTCGTGACCAGCCTGAGCATAGCAAGACCTCATATCTACAAAAAAATTAAAAAATTAGCCAGGCATGCTGGTTTACACCTGTAGTCCCAGCTACTTGGAAGGCTGAGGCAAGAGGATTGCCTGAGCCCAGGAGGTTGAGCTGCAGGCGTCATGATCATGCCACGCACTCCAGCCTGGGTGACAGAGTGAGATCCCAACACAACACACACACACACACACACACACACACACACAGAATTGTTGCCTGGGTGAACTTAAACCAGGGCATTAGCTATTGAAGTTTATGATTTAATGAAGCATCAAAATATGTAATAATCCTGCTAAATACTTGGAATAACAGATTTCCCTCACATGCATCCACATGCACATTCTACATTAAAACCCAATGACAATGGTTTTCATACCTCGTCATTTTAGCCTTGACTGTGAAAGGCTCATGGGATCTACTCCATGACTCACATAGACTGTGTATACTGAAACAGGTGTTTTAAACTCTACATCTGGTGATAAATATTATAGATAGAAAATGAGAGTTGTAAAAAAGTCTATTTATTTCATTATCATTTGGCTTTGCCACTTATACCTAAACGATTGTAGATTGAACTCCACAGACTACACAGAATTCTCCTCCTAATCCAGAAATTCCAAAGGCCACTTTTTTAGGATGATTAGATACTTACATAATTATTAGCCAATAAAAATTGTAGAATTCAAGATTAATCTCTCATTTTACAGTTAAGAAAACTGAGAGCCAGAGTGAAAGTACTTGCCCAAATTCAGAGAATAAGTGTTGCCTGAATTTGTGTGAAAATAACAGTGACTAGCTGTCTAATATGGTTTTTTTACTATTATTCCAAGAAACTTTAGAAGTAGAGCTAAAACAATATTGCATCTATAGTTAAACAGTACAAGTTTTAAAGTTAGGAGGGCCAATGTAGCAAAAAGCAAATTATTTAACCTCTCTAAATTTAGTCTATCCATAGTAAAAAAATGAATAATAATATTATTTATGGCATAGTATGGTGAGTTTAAAAACAAAATATTGGGAGTGCCCAAAACCGATTAATTATTATCTTTATTACATATATATAAGAAAAATGTATTTTCTGTGTATCACCATCTGCGTCAAAAACCTCAGATAGATTTTCATCAAATTTGGAGGTTAAGCTCATATAAATTATAATAAGGTGTCATATTCAAAATTCACTTTGACCTCTGCTTCTAGGAGGATAAAGTAGCCATAGTTTTTCCTATTCTTCCCCTTAGGCACAACTAAAAATTCTGGATATTTTATATAAAAAATATGTAAGACGACTCTAAAAGGTAGAAAGAGAAAGGTAGGCAAGCCAAAGAACTCAGAACTCAAGAAACCATGCAGTAGTGAGTTATCTGGATTTTCATCTTGTTTCATACATCTCAGAATGGGTCCTGCAGAAACCAGGGGCCTGGAAACACTAATGAACACAAAGATCAGAGTATTTTTTTTAATTAAAAAAAACTAAGGAAAGCCTGCTGTTTCTTACCACTGGACTAGGATAGAGGCAGCCTAGCAAGACAGCAAACATTCAGACAATAACCGCTTTACTTCATCCAAACACCACATAAAATACTACATCCCCACCCCCACAAGCAAAAGCAATGTGTGGAGTCCAGTTCTTGGGCCCTTGCCAGGCAATGAGGAGATGCTGCAAGACCCTCCCCACTCCAGGATGGTGTCAGGGAAGGCAGAGTGGAAAGCTAAGATTTTCAACCCTATTATT
Organism: Carlito syrichta; assembly: GCF_000164805.1. NCBI lineage: Eukaryota > Metazoa > Chordata > Mammalia > Primates > Tarsiidae > Carlito > Carlito syrichta. The sequence continues at coordinate 257,822 of NW_007246706.1, read as the reverse complement.
AGAGGACTCTCTTCATACTGTCAGGAAAGACCGCAGGAGGAGGGATAGCAACTTAGACTTCCACCCCCACCCAGAGGTAACAAGGCATTCTCCTCTATTCCCGCAGGAGTGATGTCAGAGAAAGCCCAGTGGAGAGTCAGGCAGGACTTTAATGCAGCTCAGTGGTAAGAAGATCAACCCCCAGAGTGCTAGTGGAGGTCATTTGGAAAGCAGTAAGATGAGTCTCCTCTCCCAGCCAAGGTGGTATCAGCAGATGCCTAGTGGAGAACTGACTTTTTACTCAAAAACAATTCAATGGAGGATTGATAGTCATTCTAACAAATAGTGCTTTGTGGCAAAGCACCATTTGTTTTTTACTCACAGGCAAAAAATATATGTCTCAGCCTAAACCTCAAACCATTTACAAAAATTAAATAAGAATAAACCATATATTTAAATATACAATGCAAAACTATACAACTTTTAGAAAAAAAGCAGAAGAAAATTTTGGAGTCTAGGACTTGGCGAAGAGTTCATAGATGTGACACCAAAGCACAATCCATAAAAGATTTTTTTAAAATTAATAAATTGGAATAGTTTTTGCTGTTTGAAAGATCCTGTTAAGAGAATGAGAAGACAAGGTACAGAGTGGGAGAAAATATTTTCAGACAAAGGACTTAGTTGGATCTCTTAAATCTGAACAGTGAAGACAAGTAAACCAATTAGAAAATGGGCAAAAGAAAAAAGCATGAAGAGACATTTCAGTGATGAGGATATATGGATGGCAGTGATGAGGATATATGGATGGCAAGAAATGGGCAAAAGAAAAAAGCATGAAGAGACATTTCAGTGATGAGGATATATGGATGAGGATATATGGATACTGAAAAAATGTTCAGTATCACTAGGTATTAGGAAAATGCAAATTGAAACCATGATGAGACATCACTACATACCTCTCAGCACACTAAAATTAAAAACAAAACAATGACCAAATACCAAATGCTAGCAAGGATACAGAGAAACTTGATTTCTTACACATTGCTGGTGGGAATATCAAATGTTGGAAAACAATTTCCTTGAGATAATTCAATATATACTTACCATACAACCCAGCAATTTCACTCCTGGGTATATCTCTTGGAAAAATGAAACATTATCATAGCAACATTTTTTTTTTCTGTAAAAGCCAAAAACTAGAATCCTACTGAGCAATAAATAAATAAACCATTAATACGCACAACAACATAATATCATAATACCCTTGGATAGATCTCAAGGATATTATGATAAGTAAACAAAAAAAATCTCAAAAGGACATATTTATATGTGAGTTCATTTATACAACATTCCTGAAATGACAAATTTCTAGCGATAGAAAACAAATTAGGGATGGTATGGGAGAGGAATTTGGGTGTGGCTGCAAAGGGGTAACTTGAGGGAGATTTTTTGTGGTGGAGGAATAGTTCAATATCTTTATTATACTGGTGGTTACATGAGGTACATACAAAATAACATAAATCATACCCACCCATTGTCTGATTCCTATCTTTGATATTATCTTATAATTATGTAAGATAGACCTACTGGAAGAAATTGAGAGAAGGGTACATGGGTCCTCCCTGAGCTACTTTTACAACTTCCTGTGAATTTGTAATTATTTTCAAGTAAAAATTTTGTGTTTTTTTAAAAATTTTACTTTGGGGACATTTCTGGGAGTAACAAGAGCTTTGTATAACTGCCAGTGAGAAGAAAGCCAAGTGCAGCATAAAATACATTTGGTTATCAGTTAGAGAAAAATGCCACACATAGAGATTTTTGTGGCAGAGAAAACAGTTTATTCCAATATGAGTTCCACAGAGATTTAATGATTTTCAACTCCTGAATGCAGATTCGAAATAAGTGAGGAGTTTTAAAAACCTTCAACGTCCAGTTCTACCTTCACGTTTTCTGACTTTTTTGGACTAGGATGATTGTAATTATTCCAGATGATTCTAAGTTTACTCTGGATTGAGGGACATCATATTTCATTGAGAAATGTAACATCAGTTCAGTATCTGAAATCTGACCCTATGGTTGAGGCCTGAGAAAAAAAAGTAAACCAAAGTTTTATATTATTCTATTAAGTGAGGTTATGTTAAGACCAGTTATGAGTGCCCTGAACCTTCTAAATCTTAATTAATAGAACAATGTTCATTACTCAGGCAGTTTTAAAATAACATAGGCAATTTTCAGTTGGCTATGTTTAAAAAAGAGATCAATATTTCATCCTTTGGATGTCACTGATTCTCTCAAATGATCTTTTTACTTTTCAGTGCCTATTAATAAGAAGTAAGAAAAGCATGCACTAAATTTCAGACATTAACTTGTGATGAACTGCTTCTAGAAGGGGTAATTTTATGTGAAGTGAACCAAGGTGAGTAGCAGCAGGGATTCTTTCATATAACTCCGACCAGTAGAATGACAAATGACAAAGAGGATTTGACTTGAATCTAAAAATTAAAAATTATTAAGTTCTATACTAATTACTATAATTTTTAGAGATTATCACAATACCATATTAATATTTATAGGTTCCATTAAGTTTTCTTTGACAACAGCTGATGATGCTCCTGAGCAATACTGGATATTACAGTTAATTGAGATGTAGAGCAGGATACTGGAAACAATATGAAAGCTGGTGTCAGAGGACTTCAGTTCATATCCGTGCCCCCCTATTTACTGGTTATTTGACCTTGGGTGAATTCTTTATTAGTTTCCTCATATGGAAGATTGTTTTAAGTAATACTATTCTGAGAAATAAATGAAATGATATACAAAAGCTCTTTAAGCTGCAAAGTGCTAATTATTTTGTCATTGTCACAAGCATTACCATCTTAAAAATTCAAATTGCTAACTGGCCGTTTATAGGTCTATAACACTGTTTTCTAAATTTTAGTCTAGACCAGACACCATAGCTCACACCTATAATCTCAGCAATTTGGGAGGCCGAGGTGGGAGGACTACTTAAGCCCAGGAGTTCAAGATCAGCCTGAGCAACATAGCAAGGACTCATTGCCACCAAAAATAAAAATAAAAAAATTAACCTGGCATGGTGGCATATGCCTGTAGTCCCAGCTACTCAAAAGATTTCGGTAGAAGGAGCACCTGAGCCCAGGAGGTCGAGGCTGTGAGGCTGTGTTAAGTGTGATTGTGCCACTTCACTCCAGCCTGGGTGTGTCAGAGTGAGACCCCTCCAGTCAAAAATAAATAAATAAACAAATGAATAGCATTCTATACAAATAGAGTATATTTTTCATTATGAAAGCAACTGTATGGTGATAATCAGTAGTTAATTGAAGGGTGAGTGTTTCCAAATAGCAAATGACTTGGCCATATTTGCTTACACTAATGAATCCTATTAACTAGAACACATTGGAAATGGCCAGCTCCCTTGGCATGTAGAACCATGTGGTGTGCAAATATTGCATGCCCTTTACAGTTTTTCTTTTAGAAATCTATTAGATATATTTTATTTCTATATCTAGCCTTTCCATTAAAGGGTGCTTTAGCTGTGGTGCTGCCAATATTTTAAGTTTTAGATTTAGGAGCAGAAGATTCCTAATAGTGCACATATGGCTGTAAATATTCCACACCCTGCAGCAACACAGAGGGCTACGAAGATATCTGGAAGAATTTCAAAACGTCTGCAGCATGCAATAGTAATTAGAGAGTATTACATGATATTAAATAGTGTGAGAAAGAATGACTTATGTAAATGTTTCTTAAACATTGCAAACATAAAATTATACAACAATTTTAAAACATACATTTCAAATAAGTCTAGGTGAAGAATGATTTATAAGAATCACTGAATAATAATTCAAGTCCTAGCTATGACTTAAATATTGAAAAATCACAAATAACATTTTACTGGGACAACCTTAATATTACTCATACAATTAGAACTTCGTGATTAACAAAAAATATTTATATACAAATATTGGGGCTTGCCTTCATTTACATATTTACCTATATAACTAATTTGACATTTCTATTTTAAATGTACTAATTCCATATCTAATAAAATTACTCTTAAAATTAACACTTTAAAGTACAAACACAAACTTGGTGACTCCTCAATATCCATCATTTTCTATATTGTGGCTTCTTTTTCTCAAGTTGCGATATCTGCTTAAAAGTATACCTACAGGGCCAGGTGTGGTGGCTCACACCTGTAATTCCAGCACTTTGGGAGGCCAAAGTAAGAAGATTCCTTTAAGCCAGGAGTTTGACCAGCCTGAGCAACATAGCAAGACCCCACCTCTACAAAAAATATAAAAATTAGCTGGCATGGTGGCATGTGCTTGTAGTCCCAGCAACTTAGCAGGCTGAGGCTGGAGAATCACTTGAGCCCAATTGGTTGAAGTTGCCGTGAGCCGTGATTGTGCATTACAGCCTAGGTAACAGAGTGAGACACTGTATATCTAAACAAAAGTATACCTATAGGATTGCCTTTATAAGTGTAAGTAATAGGAAATGTGATTCTATTGGCTTGTTTGTCGATACTCCCTCTCTCTCCCAATAAAATTGCAATGTTATAAATAGCTATACCATAACATAACACAATTAATCAAAGAAACTGAGATTAAGAAAAAAGCGAGTGTAGAAAAAATAAGATGGAACCTAAAGGTTAGAATGCATATGGCTCAGTGTGCTTGCCAGAGAAGGGCTACAAATTTAGCTCAAAGGGAAAAACATGATTGGTTTATGATATACTGTGTCCATACACTTAGTAGGTGTGGTTATTCCTGTTGTTGAGATCTGAGACATCTCTCCTGTGCGTTGTCAAAGAGTGGATCCTCTCTGATACAATAAACAGCATCAATGACAACACTCTCTAGCAGTTGTGTGTTTTAGGCCTTTTCTTATAACATCTCTCTAAGCTTGTTGATGCCATAGCATCAAAAAGCAGGAAAACTAATTCTACAGGAGCCAAAACCACACAGAACAGGGACTCAGATTCCTAACGAGCAAGAAATAGCAGAACTTGGACCCTAACCAAGTAGATAATGGCAAAGTGACTCCATCTTAATCCACAGGCAATTTTAAAAGTTAATTAGAGGAAAGAATGACCAATATAGTTAAATGCCAAACTAGCATTTATTTTCAAATACACTGGGATAAGGGCAGAGGTATTCTTTAAGACTTATATGCGGTGAAATGTATTCATTATTATTTTAGTATATGGTGGAGACTGTGATTATAGACCTTAAAAAGAAACAAGAGAAAGAAACACTATTGATGGAGAGTCATATTTTGAAAATAAAAGAAAATGGAAGGTTTGGGTCATAAAAAAGAAGCAACTCATTTACTATTAGTATGCTGGTATTGAGATATTTCATGTCCAATTTAGTGCCAAGAGTAAAAGAAAAGCCAATGAATACAAATTAAATTTTAAAGTAGCACAGAAAGAGATGGATTTTCACAAATACGATGACAAAATGCCCATATTTCTTTTAACTGGAATTTCAAGATAAAAAGTTAAATTATCTAAAGAATAGAAATGGATATTCATAAATACATGCTAAAATATCTATACAGATACTACCAATGCTAAATCATTTGTACCTGTTCCCCTAGTGCCTAACTTTTCTAGGCCTGTCTATTGTCAAACCCTGAGAGCTGATAGGAAATTGGAGGAATTGGAAACTGGATTAATTTACATAATCTACTTGCATTGTGAATAGACTCTATGAGGTCGTTGTGTGTTACATCAATAACCAGAAACTTCAGAAACTTACTGCCAAGACAACCAAGACTTGATAGCCAAATACAGAATTACATAGAAAACAACAAGTAAATCCCAAGATTAATTCATGTCAAACCAATTAAATCAGATGCCAGTGTATTTGAGAAAAATCACCAAGGCATATAATGGACTTGACTTAAAATATAGAGAGCAAAGGTAAGAAAATCATCCTTGTTCTTAGCTGAGAGGGAATGGAGGAAAGTTGAAGACTGAAACAGAAAATGGAAGATAAAAAGGGTTCACAAAAAGGTCAGAAAAGCAGGACAAAGTGGATACGAAAGTCAACTTCCTATCAACTTTCCATGCAAAAGCCAGCTACCCATTGGCCTTTGCTTTGTGTGCTTGTGAGCTTGTAATATTTCCGACATTTGCAGAGCAAGATGAGAAAGAAAGGTACATTTGAGAACTGAAAAAAGGAAAGAGCATATTACACAAAGGAAATATCTTCAGAAACACTAGAGAAAGACACAAAAATACATTTGTAACGCAGAAACCCCAAATCTGAGCTGGCTTGCATATTAGGTTCTTTACATAGTCCAATGAAGTCACCCAAAGTTCCAGCAGAGAAAGATATTGATTTATTAGAATTTACAGGAGACACTGATGGAGGCCAGTTGGTGAAGAAAGAATCCACACCTCGAGGAGTACAGAAACAGTTTCATAGGCAAACAAGTTGATTAATCAAATTCCTATCTAGTGTTTACAATTACATTGATTCCACAGGACGATCACATTGCTTTCAACTCTGCTCAATTACCTACCTCCCATGACTCATTACTGGGAATATGCACAACCTGCAGAGCCCAGCCTTGGCCAGCGTCTGCTCCCTGAGAGAGGGACAGAAAGATGCCAGATACAGGGTGAAAAGAGTCTATGTCTGGACAATTACCTCTCAGCATCTTAATGTGTAGAATCAAATAGCTTCCATATTTTAAAATACCTGAAACAGTGAGAAAAACAAATGTGAAAAGGTCGTTTCGAAACAGGAAGAGGGATTTAGACCACTTGCAGAGGAAATAGCTCAAGAGAAAAAGAATGAGAGAGAGAAGGCAGTGGAGTTGGAGGTAAAGATAGGCCAGAAGAAGGAAATCGGCCAAAAATTTACTTATTGGGCTTTGCCTCTATAGAGCTGGAGTGAATGTTTGAGACACCAAGTTTCTGGCAAGGTTCCCTTCGTTGCCAGCCTTTAGCTAAGTAGGAATAGAGTAAAAATCCACACACTGAATTTTAAATATTGGGGGGAGGATGGGTGGATTTCTGTAAACTTGCTATAATACTATAGATTTTAGGATAAATTTTTTTATTGGAAGAATCATCTTGGAACCTATCCCAAGGTATTTACTTAATGAAATACAGAAAAACCTTATCGACAACATCTTCATTTATAAGGCAATCTCATAAGTGAGTCCGGAAAACATAATCATCATTATGTTCTAGGGTAGACATGAATTAAAAGTCTTGGTAAACAGGATTCTTCTCATAAAAGAAGTATCTCTATAAACAAATTTCAAGAACATTTTTGGATGTTTCCTGTGTATGGGAACATACAAGAGTGTGAGGTGACTAACATGGGAATCTTCCCTTTCCCTGTAGACCACACACTCGGTTTAAGTGACAACTGGAAAACAACCACACATAAACAAGTACAATATGATGAGAGACTAGAGATGGGAAGACTGAAAAGGATAAATAGTTACTTATATTTGCCTCTGTTCATGGCAAAGACTGAAATCATTCAAGGGAGAGAGTAACTTGGTGGAAGCAACGTAAATCATTGCCTAGAAGTGTGAACTCAGTCTTTAATTGTTGGTCTGTTGGTCTGACATGCTTCGATAGAAGGAAACGTAAATCATTGCCTAGAAGTGTGAACTCAGTCTTTAATTGTTGGTCTGTTGGTCTGACATGCTTCGATAGAGCAAAGGAACAAAGGGAAGAACATAAAAGATGTGTATAAGGGACAATCAAGAGGTAGTAGACAAGATAGATGTCTGGAGGAATAGAAAAATGACTTTGGACAGTGATCAAATAAGGGAAAAAGCCTTAATACAAACAGGAGCCAAGAAAGTGATATGATGAAAACAGTATTATTTATTTTTTTCCCCAGTGGCTCTTCACAGGTTAAACAGACACCCAGGATTTCTAGAGACAGATGCGTGCTAAAAAGTGGGAAAGCAATATTGAAGAGATGCTTTGAAGGCTCCTACACTATTAATTTCACACTGAAGAAACAGCAGCCGGTATTATACACAGATTTTGAAATAAGAGTATGCATTGTTGTTATTGTTGTCATTTGGAGGAAGAATTTCACATCCAGTAAGTTATTTCTCGAAAAAACTAGTTACCACTTCAGTCTTTCTACCTTAAAGTTCTTTAATTTCTTAGTGGTAAAGGTTGAACAAAACCTGGAGGAAGCTATTTCTTCTGCTGCTTTCTGCAGTGTAAATGTGGAAGAGAATCTGTTTATTCATGACTTTTGATTGAGATCTTTATTTTATGTGCACCAAGACAATTTAGGGACTAGAGATGTTGTTAACTTTTTTCTTTTTTCTTTCTTTTTTTTTTTTTTTTTTGAGTTGGAGTCTCACTCTGTCACCCAGACTGGAGTGCAGTGGCCGCTCCTGGCCACCGCAGCCTCGACCTGCTGGGCTCCGGCAACCCTTCCACCTCAGGTTTCCAAGTAGCCGGAACTACAAGCGTGTGCTACCATGCCTGGCTGATTTTTTGATTTATTGTAGAGATGAGGTCTCGCTGCCCAGGCGGGTCTCCAACCCGCGGGCTCAGGCAATCCACTCACCTCAGCCTCCCAAAGGTGCAGGATTACAGGCTGAGCCACTGAGTCCGGCTTTTTTTTTTTTTTTTTTTTGATTACTGAAGGACCACTCTAGGACTGCTGTACCTCCAACTACTTATCCCCCAAAATTGGCCAAGATGACTATCTTGAAAGTGGATCAGAGGTAGATACTAATGTCCTTAGGTTAAATTACAACATATATATTAAAAAAACGAACTTCATGCTCCATGCAATTTTTTCTTACTAACATATTTTAAAAGCACTAATAATAGCATATTTCACACTTGCAGTGTGAGTGGTGCTCAATAACAGTCCTTAGAGAAAAGCAAATGATACCAATACAGATGTAGAAATCTGTGAAAATGCTATGCAAATATTTGAGGTCAGAATTTGGTTCAAAGTGTTTAGAATAAGGAAGAAGATATTTAAATGAGATAAATGTCTTAGAGGCTTATTGGGAACAGATGGATGGCAATTAGAGGGAATGCTGAGCAGGAAGCACCACTGCAAACAGTTCCCTGCTGGAGAAGAGCCTATGATCCTAGCCTGGGAATGGGGGACACAGAAAAGAGAAGAGGAAATCGCTTCCTTCGGCTCTTTACCATGAAGAAATTAAAGAATTTTAAGGTAGAAATATAGGAACCAAGGACATGCAGTCAGATGAAAGTCTTCTATAGCTTACAGCATCTGTATAGTGCATCCTTCATTTCCTGCTTTCCACCTCCCTCCCTCTCCTGCCCTTCTTCAGTCTACTTGCTTCTTCACCAAAAGTCAGGGTTTGTTTTATAGTTTCATCATTTCTTCATTTTGTCAAAAAAAAGCGCACGCTTTTTGTACAACTACAGTCTTGGATTAATAGGATAAAAGGAAGAGAAAAAGAACCGATGGTAAAAAGGATGGGATAGATGGGTATTGGCTACTAAAATTAATTTTTTTCATGTTCAGGAAGTCTAGAAAAATTGAATGAAAGAGGAAGGTGAGGGATCTAGCGTGGCCTGAGATTTACCAGGTACATGTTCAAGCAACCAGTTGGAAATCCCTAGCTTGGCAAATTACTTATAACTAGGATAAGAAGGCAAGTTAGAAAAGATGAAAAACTGTTGTATTATTAATACTATTTGGTTTATTCTTATTCTATTTAATCATATTGCAGAGCTTTATTCAAAATATACAATGTCTATGATTTTAATTCAATGTGTTTTTTTTGAGGCAACCATTTAAATAACCTGAGGCATTAGTATTTTCACAGAAAATGTGGCACATCCTTGTGACTACTCACTTTCAGAATCTTTAAACATGTATCTTTTTTTTTTCTTTGAGTAGGAGTCTCACTCTGTCTCCCAGGTTGGAGTGCAGTGGCACGCTCACAGTCACCGTAGCCTCAGCCTGCTGGGCTCAGGTGATCTTCCACTTCAGCCTTACAAGTAGCTGGAACTACAAGCATGTGCCTCCACGCCCAGCTAATTTTTCTGGTTTATTGTATAGGTGAGGTCTCATCATGTTGCCTAGGCTCGTCTCAAACCCATGGGCTCAGGCAATCTTCTCGCTTCAACCTCCCAAAGTGCTGGGATTACAGGTCTGAGTCACCACGCCCAGCTTAAATATGTACCTTAACCATTAAAAAACCTATTTGAAATTATGCCAAATGAGATGAATATTATAAGAAATAATATACATGAAGAATGAAAACATTTGGAAGAAAACAAATATTTCCAATAACTGACTGGTGTTTAGTGGAAAGATGTTTACTCTTAAGGATAGCAACTCGTTTAATTAAAGATATCCCTTGCTTTTCTGGCAACCACAGGGGTTTTCAAAACATGTATCAATCAAATTATAATTAATATGCATACATACTGAAACGGAAAAAAAAATTATAAATACGGCTATTTCCTAAAGTTGAATGTTGAATGTAAAAATAAATATAGTCTATTTAATAACAAAAGAAATAAAGTGGACATTAGAGAATACCTAGACATAATAATCAGCACCAAATATCTTCACAGAGAATTTGGCCAAATACTTAAGTTTTATAAGAATTTTTATGAGAACTTTTTATAAGAAAGTATGAGAAGTATTCAAAGGAATACACAAAAGTCAGTAACCATAATTCTTCAAGAAGCATGAATTTTCAATCTCAACTTTTTGAAAGTTTAGAATAATATACAGTATAAATTAAAACAGCATATTTTAAATTATTTATTTAATTATATACTTATTTAGAGACAAGATTTCACTCTGTCACTCAGGTTGGAATGCAGTAGTATTATTATAGCTCCCTGCTGCCTCAAACTCCTAGGCTCAAGTAATCCTCTGTTTCACCCTCTCAAGTATCTGGGACTATAGGTGTACACCACCAAATCAGACTCATTTTTACAAAAAATTTTTAGAGGACAGTTCTCACTGTATTTCCCAGGCTGATCTGGAACTATTAATCTTCAGCTATCCTCCTGCCTTGGCCTTCCAAAGTTCTGGAGTTACAGGTTTGAGACACCACACACAACTTAGGAATCAAATGGCAGAAAGAACTCTACTTGAAAGTGCAAGCCCTGGATTGTAGAACAACTTTTGCCCTGACCTTGAGCAAATGTCTTCACTATTCTAAGACTAAATTTCACTTATATTTAAAATAAGAGATTTGGACTAAATCACTTGAGTTATCTTCCAATACTCATACTTTATGAATCTACAAAATCTTGTAATATTGAAGAAATGTGTTTTCAATCCAAGATTAGTGTTTACAATTTAACTGCTATCCAGGATTTAAAATGTATACACTATGCTTTCATGTCTTAAAAAATATTTACATATGAGGAAAATTCTAGACGTGCATAACCAAAGTGTTAACATTATTTTAACACATATATGTTATTACTACCCTGTGACTAGTTCCGTGCTCTTCACCCTGAATACAGTGATAAACAAGAAGGGTCTGGGGTTCTTGCCCTCATAGAACTTATAGACTGCATCTCTGGGAGGCAAAATTGCAGTGTGATTTTTCTGTCTTCTTTTTTTAAATCTCATTTTCTGGAGTTGCTAACATGTAATGCTTTTGAAATAAAAGAAAGTTACTATTTTTAAAAACTCTGCTCTTTTCAAGAATCACACAGTCTTACTCTATCTTTACAAATAATAATGCACAAAGGAATGTCTGGAACTTGAATGATTCCAGGATTTTTTTTTGAGTTGATGTCTTACTTTATCATCCAGGCTGGAGTGCCCTGGCACAATCACGGTTCACTGAAGCCTTGAACTCCTGGGCTCAGGTGATCCTTCTTCCTCAACTTCCCAGGTATATGCCACCATCCCCAGTTAATTCTTTGATTTTGTTGTTGCTGTTGTTGTTGTTGTTGTTTTGTAGAGACGAGATCTCACTGTTTTGCCTATGCTGGTTTTGAACTCCTTGCCTCAAGTAATCCTCCCTCCTCAACCCCTCAAAGTGCTGGAATTATAGCTGTAAGTCACTGTGCCCAGCCTGACTCGAGGATTTTTAACAAAAGCAAGACAACTACTCAAATCAATTCTCCCAAACAATGGGCTTTGTAAATTTATTGCTGATTTATTATGATACTAGACCCTTGTGGCCAGTTCAACCAGAGGACTCAAAGTAGGAACATCAGGCCAGTTACAATTTTAGATCTCAGCAAGAAACCTAAGAGACTCTGGAAAGCACTGTAGTTATAAAATACCTAGGAGGTACTTTACTTTCTAAGTAAAATCTGATGGACAAACCTCAATATCCATAGACCCCATAGTAAAAACTCCACAGTACTATACATAATGATACCTTTGATCCTAAATTAGAGTAACCTATCTAAGGAGGTCCATCACACTATCAAAATCCTTTCTGAGAGATATGCAACCTTGCCCTTTTCTTGGTTAATTTCATTCTTGTCATCATTTGTTGGTCCCTGTTTAGTCCTAGATGATGCACTTTCGTGGCCTTAGAGCTCTCCTTGTCCAAGGACCTATTTTGGAGAAATTGGAAATTTCTGCTAACATATGCAGTGTTTAGGCTTTTCAGCCACATATTGATGTCATTCTCATCATATTTTTGTTCCTCTTGTTTCTGATAAATTTTATTTTCATAAGTATTAGCAATTCTAAATCATCCATAAGCCTATATTCCGCATGAATTTCTACCTGATCAGCATTTTAGAGATTATTGTTATTGTTGTTATTATTATTACATTTTCTAATCTGATAATATGTAGCTTCCTCGATATTTTCATTATTATTATTTTCACTACTGACTATTGATAATCTATTACTAATCAATATTAAACAGCATACATATTTATGCAATATAGAAGTTATAGCCAAAAGGGGTACATATTAATGCATGTGATATTGAGGATGAGTTAGGTAATTATATCAGGAAATTTTTTTTTTGTAATCTAGAGGGTAATGCATCATCTCTATAGGAAGCCTAATACGGTATTTAATAACTTCAGAAACTCCAGGATAATACACTAGAAATAACACTGTTTCATTAATCTGTAAAACTGAGTTTTAACCACTCTTTCCTCAGTGTCCTATAATTCTACAGTGGTATTTTATTATTTTGCACCTAAGTTACATCCATCATGCTGTATTTTAAGTTTGTGTCATGATATCTTCTAACCAGTAGAAACAATCTCTATTTTTATTCATAGCTTTTAAGATTTATTAATTTAAAGTGATCCCTCATATGTTTTATCACTAGTTTTTAAATTTATCTTAAGAAAAATATTTTAAGTCTATAAGACTAAAATGCAAGGCTGTTTTGCAGAGACAAAATCAAACTAAATGTTATCTCTGCCCTCAGGAAATTTCAGTCTAGCTAGGAAGTGAAACATAGTACAATAACTCAAACTTGGTTACTAGCTGAACTTAATCCCAGTTCTTTTTGGTTATACAATGTAAATGACAAAGAACATTTGACTATAAAGATGATTCTGCTATCATAGTCCAGACCCCATTAATTCAGTATTGATTCAGCTTGGGCTTACGACCTGCTTTTCTTCATCACAGGTCCTAACCATTTTCCTCTCAAAAATGTCGCTGAAAGACATTACTATGTACATTTTACAAATAAAGAAGGTTGGGCTCAGAGTAGTTAAGCTATTTGCTCAAGTGCCACAACTAGAATCCTTTTAAGTCCACATCCCCAGTCTTTTCAGTAAAAACACAGTCACCTTCTCCTATGCTATCAATAGTAACAGAATCATTGTTTCTATAGTAAATTCTCCAAATAACCTCTTAGACCCAGGCATAAGAACAATAGAATCTGATCAATGCAAAGTATATGGAAATTCTAGCCTTTCCTACATTCATAATTAAAGGTTTTCTAGAAGAAGTGAAAATTAAAAAGAATCGAGAGCAACTAATAGTGACTGCCTACAACCTTGTGTTGTGGAGGATTCTAAAGACTTGTTTGAGAACAGTAGGAAAAAACACCACAACTAATTGTTGATGCTTACCATGGCATAGAAAGGGAGAGTAGTGTCATTGCATAGATTTTACTTATTATTTTCATCCTTAATCTGCAGAGTACCACAGTTTATACATTTTCTCTGCAATATAATTTTTGCTAATATATGCTCATTTTATTTTTTACTGCAATCCGTGTTTGCCTTCCCTTATCATACAAAATACTTATTTTTCTATTTTTGCTTGTAATGACTATCTTCTTCAAACAGTTCTTTTCATAATCGTTAGGGGGAAAGATCCTCAATTTGTTTAATTTCTTATCCTTCTGGAGAGGCTACAGTATGTGTCTTTGAATAGTTAGATATCATATGGGCATAAAGAATGAAAGTTAATGTATAGGAATAAAGAGTAATTTATAGTCACGAAGAACTGAGTTATGGTTACTATAGTAACCTTAACTATGAATGTTAAGGCTTTTTAAGGTAGAAAACTCAACCATAATTGTGCAGAAACATGGCTTTTTCATGCTTAATAAGCCAGAAATATTATATATCATAATTGTGTGCAATAAATTACTTCTGTGGAGTAAAGAAACCTCTAAGATGGTAAATCAGCAATTTTTAAGGGTTGACTGGCTTCTCCAAAATGTCCTGTGTGCAGAAAAATAATATACTTCCACTGCAAACTGTCTATTGATAGCTATGTAATACAAGAAGTGAAAATAAACATTTGGACATATAACAGTCTTGGAAATATAGATAGATATCTAATAAAATCATAGAGTCTGAGAGTGGTAAGGACCTTAGAGACCAGTCCAGAGCTGAAATATATTGTGTAGGTTCCCTAATAGATTGCAACTAGCTTTGGCTTAAACCTCCAACAAAAGAGATCTTATTTTCTCACCAAGCAGTCCTTCTGGTTGTTGTATAGATTAAGGTGTTATTATAAAGTTGTTTCTTTGAGCCAACAATATCCCTTCTTTTTTGCTTTTGCCTGCTGATTTCTGCTCTGCTCTCTGGAATGACACACAGTGAAAATAATCCCTGTAACAACATTTGAGAGTCCTTTAGATATTTGGAGACAGTTATTAAGTTTTTCCATGAGTCTGATTCCTAAGGTTAACCTGTCTCAGTTCCTTCAACATTTCCTGTAGATCATAGTTTCCTGACACTGCCAGCATCTACTGGTTATGTTACAGATTGTACATCTCTCTTGAATTAAGGGGGAAGGGATGCTGAACTGAGCATAGTAATTTTTTTCATGTATCTGTTACATTTCAGGGATTGGGCCAATGTGATCTAACTATCTCAGATTGAAGGAATTTACATTTTCCACGATACTTTTATTAACCATGTGGTCAATTAAATACTCCAGATTTCTTCACATGAACTGCTACTTGGTTGCTTTTTCCTCCGATTTTGTAATTATATATTAGCATTTCCAAGTCTAGGCTGCAAACTTTTATTCTTGCTAAATTTCATCTTATTGTTTTGGTCTAATATCTTTGCCTAGAAATATAATGTGGCACGGTAGGACAATAAAGGTTTGAATCTTGAGTCTGCCATTGCCAAGCTTTCAAAATCTAATAGTTATATCTCCGATTGCTACTGATTTATATGTTGATCAGGATGAATTCAGGAAGGAAACCCTCATTCCAGATTGAAACAGAGATGCAGGTGATACCCTTCTCTTGTATGCCTATATACTCTTTATATTAAAACTACAATCTTATGTAAGCTCGCAACCACCTATAAGCTCATCTTACAACAATCATCATATTATTGTTTTACAGACAAGTATACCTTGCAAGGTCACACAACTACCAAGTAAAGGTAAGACTAGAATACAGCCCAATTCTTCCCCTTCCCTAATATTGCATCTTCCAGTGGAACGCATGCTTGCCTTGAGGAGGAAAAAATGGGCTCCATCCCACCAATACAAGCAGCCACTGAAATCCAGGAAGAACGGTTCTCAATATCCTATAACCTGACATGCACAGAGTCCATGATAAACAAAGCTAGCCAACATTTAAAGTAATAAAGCCATCACTGGGCTATTATCTAACTTACAGTATCAGTAAGGATATCATGAGAGATCATTCTTTTCTAAAATTCTTAAAAACCAATCTTAATGTTCTACTCTTACCAATCTAATAACTAGTAAAATATGACAAAATATTTTTGGAATGTTTTATTCTAAAAAACCCATGTAAAATCTTATACTTTTTTCTAAATATGAATCCTTTATATAAAAATTTATTCTAACATTTTATGATAGATAGGTTTTTGTTTTTCTGTAATGAGGACATTATTACCTTCAAAATCCCCAGAAACCTTTGCAGAACTGTATAGATTTTTTAGAATATTGCTAATAGAAATTTGTAGCTGAGAAAAGTTTCTTTGCCATCCTGACAGGACACTTCATCTGCATATAGAGATTCAAATTCATTTGTAGCTATTTTATTTTGTATTTTGGACTGGAAAATATAATTTATTTAGAAATTAAATTAGAGGGAGAGAAGAGAAAGAAGATTCACCGCCTCAAGGTAGAAAGCTTAGGAAAACATGGCCTGGCCATAACTTAGGAAAACATGACCTGGCCATAACTCAAAGAACACATGGCCAGACCATAGCTCAGCAAGGTAATGGCCCATTTGTAGTTATTTTCTTGTTACCCCCTCACATATCTTGGTCTATGATTGCATCTATAATTCATTGATTTTTAGTATTTATTTAGAAATCTTGCCATTTATAGCAAATATAAAAGCAAAACAGGTTTTAGATATCGCTCGTGACTTCTGGAAACCAGAAATCATTTGTCTTCAATATTGAGTCTAATCCATTCTTTAGACTCTTCCTCCTGCTCTGAACATAGCTTAAAAAGTCACTTAGGCTGCTTTTAGTAACTGTTTTCAAACTCTTAAATGTATTCTGGACTTTAATCTTCCTGATATTATTTATAGATATTTGTGTTCCTCTTCTGAATTAGTGCTTTTTTTTTTTTTTTTTAGTTTCTTCTGCCTTTTTTGTGCATGTCTTTTTTAAAATTTATTCATTTTGAGTTGGAGTCTCACTCTGTTGCCCAGGCTGGAGTGCAGTGACACACTCACAGCCACCGCAGCCTTCACGTGCTGGGCTTAGGCTGTCCTTCCACTTTAGCCTTCCAAGTATCTGGAACTACAGACACACGCCACCACACCTGGCTAATTTTTGTGATTTCTTGTAGAGACGAGATCTCACCAAGTTTCCCAAGTTGGTCTCAAATCCCTGGACTCAGGCAATCCTGTGGCCTCGGTCTCCCAAAGTACTGGAATTACAGACTAAGCCACAGCACCTGGTCTATACATGTCTTTTTTTTTTTTTTTTTTTTTTTT
>NW_007246706.1:186251-240456 GCF_000164805.1 Carlito syrichta | reverse complement strand
TCACTCTGTCGCCCAGACTGGAGTGCAGTGGCCGCTCCCAGTCACCGCAGCCTCGACTGCTGGGCTCCGGCGATCCTTCCGCTCAGCCTTTCCAAGTAGCTGGAACTACAGGCATGCGCTATCACGCCCGGCTGATTTTTTTTTTTTTTTTTATTGTAGAGATGAGGTCTCGCTGCCCAGGTGGGTCTCAAACCTGCGGGCTCAGGCAATCCACTCACCTCAGCCTCCCAAAGGCGCAGGATTACAGGCTGAGCCACCGAGCCTGGCTTGTGCATGTCTTTTTAAACAAAAAATGTTTTTCAGAAATCCCCCTATACAACTGTACTGATTTTTCCCCCATTTTTTTTCTTTGAAATATTTTATTTTCAATGACCTTTTTACAGATCTCCAACCCTCAAGCTTTCTTCCAATAAAGAAATAGCTCACAGATTAAATGCCATATTCCATTGTAGAGTCTCAAAGTTAAAAGTGTAACTGCTTTTTCACTGAAATTTTGGAATTTCAGTACTTTTCTACTTTATTACTTTTTTTATATCCTTTGAGTTACTAGCAAGAAAAAATTAGCCAAGAATATGACCAAGAATTCTTTCATACTACAGAGAAACAGTTGTGATAAATGAATTTGACCAGATGTTTTCCTCTTTGGTTTAAGCAAAAAAAAAAACCAGGGAAATGCTCTTCCTAATTCATACAGATTTCCTGTAGTTAAAGCCTTAGAAGCACCAATGGGATGGAAAAGGTCTTTCTGAAAGTAAAATGTTATTCAATGATGTTTGATTACTATTATTACTGGAATGCCAATATCTTAGAATTATTATTTCACATGACAGAAAATTTGAAGATGAATATAAAATTTATTAAACTCCCAATGTATGCAGGCCTAATATATTTGTGAGCTGGTGTTTTATATATATTAAGGTCAAACAGTTTAGTCTCATCAGAAAGCTGAATCCTGATATGTAGAAATAAGCCTTTATCATTGTGGATTAGTTACCTCATAAGCTAACCAGTCACAATGATGCTAACACAAGGACTGTTTCCACCAAAGTTATTCTTCCCAGTGGTAGACAAGGAGCTGGAATCTTGACAAGGAGAAATTCACTTCAATATATCCAGATCCTTTCAGTATACAGTATGGTGATGCCAGACAAGCATATTAGAAGATTCTGGGCTGGGCGCGGTCTCTCAACCTGTAATCCCACCACTTTGGGAGGCCACGGTGAGAGGAATGCCTGAGCCTGGGGATTTGAGACCAGTCAGGGAACTTGATGAGACCTTGTTTCTACAGTAAATAAAAATAAATAAGCCAGGCGTGGTAGGGCACGCCTGTAGTGCCAGCTACTTGGAGGGCTGAGGTGGAAGGATCACCTAAGCCCAGCAGTTCAAGGCTGCAGTGGCCGTCAGTGTGCCACTGCACTTCACTCTGGGTGACAGAGTGAGATTCCAACTTAAAAAAAAAAAAATATTCTGATCGTTCTATTTATTTCACCGCTTGGTCTCTTTCCAAAATAGCATATTTTAGTCACTAGAAAACATGCAGAAAAACAACTTAGTGGCCTCACAAGATTTCTTTTTATTTTCCTCATTCCAGAATCAATAACACGTAAGAAATATGTGTTCCTAACTCTTCCTGCAGTGATAGAAACAACCGCATGAACCAACATTTTCCCCCTTTAGAATTTACAAAGCATCTTATGTGTGCTAATCCAATCCTCACAACAGCCCTATAAGGTAGGTAGAACTATTCCAATTGTACAGATGAGAAAATTCTTAGTGGTCAATTACCTGCCTCAAGTGAAAAGACTAAATAGTGACATCAGTGAGCCAGGACATCAGTGAACGTTGATCTCCTTCACTTTCAAATGCAGTGTGTTCTTTTCACTATATCACAACTGTAAAGAAATGTGTGGCTTCTTTAAGAATCCTATCAGAAGGATTCAAAGAGATATGGGCAGAGGTTAAGGTAGTATAGGTCTGGAGTAAGTAATATTAGATGAAGGTAGACCTAAATAGCAAGGTCTTCAACTGGGAAAAAAAATTTAACGCACTATTGTACACAAGGATCAGATGATGAGAACTCTCCAATGACAAGAATGTCAGTGGTTCCAGCTCTAGAAATTGCTCTTGCTCTCAATTGGTATGAACCATAAGATAAGTTTAAAAGACTGATTAGGATCTTTGGTTGCTGAGAAATACTTCACTGGGCACTGGGAGTAAATGGAGAAAAGCATCAGATGAAAAAAGCAAAGAAATAAAAAAATTAGTTTATAGTCATTATATTAGAGAAAACAAAAGCCTTATATTAGAGAAACCAAAAAAAACTTCAGTTCTTTATTCCTTGCAGCAAACTACATTTCTGTGAACCAAATATTCGGGTTCCCTTCCTTGCAGTGTTCTTCACTGCAGGCCTCTTCTTGTGGGAAGATTATACATTTCCTTCCTATTGTACTTGGAAATGTTCATGAAACTTGGTTTGATCAATGAAAAACAGAAGCATGTGTGTTCTGAGTGCATGCTTTAAGAACCAGCTCATGCTTTGACGTTTCTTAAGTTCTCTACTTCAAGGACAGCAATATCCTAAAGAGGCAGCTCCTTCAGCCTGCTTTCTGGAGATAAGAAAATATGAAGGAGAGCTACAGTCACCCTGCCATGAGCATATACCATGTGTGAGATATAACTGTAGAGATTATGACCGCTAAAATGTTGGGATTGTTACGGCTGCATAACTGAG
The DNA here is from genome assembly GCF_000164805.1 of Carlito syrichta. Classification (NCBI taxonomy): domain Eukaryota; kingdom Metazoa; phylum Chordata; class Mammalia; order Primates; family Tarsiidae; genus Carlito; species Carlito syrichta. The sequence goes on along the minus strand of NW_007246706.1, from coordinate 237,725 downwards.
AACTTACTGACAGATATAGTCCTCCTCCTATGTGTTTACCCTAAAAGAACTAGACAAATGATGAGTGTCACACTCATCAAACCTCCTAATAAAGATTACTTCTGGTCATGTATTCATTTTTTAAAATAGCAGAGAAGGCTGAGTATGGTGGCTCACACCTATAATCCTAGCACTTTAGGAGGCCAAGACGGGAGGACTGCTTGAGCCCAAGAGTTCAAGAAAGTCTAGGCAATATAGCAGACCTCATCTCTACAAAAAAATGAATAAAAAATTAGCTAGGCATGGTGGCATACACCTGTAGTTCAGGCTATACAGGAGGCTGAGGCAAGAGGATTGCTTCAGCTCAGGAATTTGAGGTTGCAGGGAGCCATAATTATGCCACTGCACACCTGCCCGAGCACCAGAGTGAGACCTCAAAATAAATAAATAAATAAATATTTCTAAAGAGTATTACATCATTGCAATAGAAATTAATAAACTGAAATGATGGGTGTTTAAGTGAATGAGAATTTTTAGATATGCATGGCACAAATAAGTATAAGATGTGAAGTTATAACATTTTACACACAGTTGGTGCTTAATTATTACTGCTAGCTGCACCAGTGACAAGGTTCTTCAAATGCAAGACATCTCACTGAGCAAAGCAAACAAATATATTTTTAAGTAGAGCTAAAAAGTCGACTCCCACATTTTTCTAAATCTAAGAATCTTCTTTAAATGTCTCTATTACCTTTTAGAATCCCAATAAGTTCAAAGCTCTAGGTTTCTTGGAAACCACAAATTTTAGTTAAATTTGGTACTTCAAAGCCGTGCTTCACAGGGAATTAGTTATTTCTCATTTTGATCTTTAATTGATCTTTACAGGAAAACAAATGTTTATGTCTCTAAACTGATACTTTAGCTAACAGTCATTAACTACAGGTTTGGGTGTGTGCGTGTGCGTGCGTGTGTGTGTGTGTGTGTGTGTGTGTGTGTGTGCTTTCTCTGTATAAAGAATAATGTTGGGTATTTTTATCTCATTACCAAAATTTAAAATCTCTCATTTATTTTTAAGAAGATGGAGACCAGGCATGGTGGCTCACACCTGTGACCTCAGCACTTTGGGAGGCTGAAGCAAGAGGATTACCCTGAGTCTAGGAGTTCGAGACCAGCCTGGACAACATGACGAGATCTTGCCTCTACAATAAATCAAAAATTATCTGGGCATGGTGGCATGTATCTGTAGTTCCAGCTACTTGGAAGACTGAGGCAAAAGGATCACCTGAGCTTAGCAGGTCGAGGCTGCAGTGGCCATAAGTGTGCCACTGCACACCAGTCTGGGTGACTGAGTGAGACTCCAACTCAAAAATGTCAGAAAATGACAATTTTCTTCTTCTCAATGTTCAGGTAAGAAACCTTGAGATCATCTATGCCTCATCTCTCTTTCCTGCTCCATAGCCCATAGGTAAATCCTGTCAACTCTACCTTTAAATTGTACCCAGAGTTCGATGGCCTTCACCTTCACCACTGCAGTTTAACTGTCTCTGTCTCTCCTCTGAAGTATTGTAACAGGCTTCTACTGAAATCTTTCCATCCATACCCTGGCAGTGTATTCTCCACCTGCAAAAGTCAATGGAATAATTTGAAAACAGTAGTCAAATCATCTCACTCATCTGATACCTCAAAACAAAATCCATGTTCATGATCTTTCCCTTCTTCTGACCTCCTGTTCTTCTTTGCATGTTTTTCTTTCTTCTCCATCTCATGTATCACTCTTCTTGCTCTCGATCACTGCTCTCCAAACTGGCTCATTTCTGATCCTCAAATAAGTAAGGCATGCTGCCACTCCAGGGTATTCACATTTGCTTTTCTGCTTAAAAAGGGGTTATTCCCCAGATATCTTTACACTTTAATGCACGTGTCTACTTAATTCTAGTATCGCCTGATCAAAAGTCTTTCCTTGAGCACACTATACAAAATAGCATTTAACTCTCCAGGGAAAGGCCCCTGGCTGAATGTGGGAGCACGCTGCATGTGATCTAGACTGGTCCCTGTGAAGGCAATGTGAGGCTGAGGTGACACAGAACTACCCCTATGGCTTCAGCTGAAATCAGGGCTCCGCCAAGTGAAATGCAGCGCACCCCAGAGGTCTTGGCTAGGGAATGTGTTAACACTGTTTTGCCCTGTTAAATAAAAATCTATTTACAGATGAAAACACTTAACTGATAAAGCTACTAAATGAGACTTGGAGAAAATTGACTTGCTAATTGAGGCAATTATTACAAACTAATTGACTAGTTAGTAGTAATTCTAGCAATTTTACTAATGTACAATGAGGCCGTTTCCTTAACCTCCCCATAAGTACTTTTATTCTCTTCTAAGTCATTGACACCCAAACTGTTGTCGTTGTTTTATTTTGCATTTATTGATTTTAGACTTCTGTGTTTAAATTTTGAAAGGATAAATGCTTCATGTAAAAAAAATGTTATAGGAACGTACAAAGAAACTAAAGTTTCAGTTTATTTCTTATTCCACTGCCAGAGACTTAAAGTAATAATTTGGTGTGTAATCTTCCATATTTTTAAAATTATCTGTTTGAATGTACAGCTATTTATATATAATGTTTAAAATAAGCCACATCAACTTGTTTTTCCCAGATATAGTATATCTTAGACTCTCTTCTACATCAATACCACAGATTACCATTATTTTTGACAGATGTATAGTATTTCACTGCACGGATATACTTTCACTGATTTATCTGATAAACATTTACATAATTTTTAATTTTTACTATTAAAAATAATGTTCAAAAAATAAAAAAACAAATTAAGTAAGTGCAGTGTTCCATACACTTAGTACACAGTTCCTGGTTTTGAAATATCGTTCTCCACTAAATAGAACCAGGACCCCTCAGAACAGTGGCTGGTTCCAGGGCTGGGACAAGAGGAGTGAGCTTGGATCACCTTATTGTATCATAAACTAGAAAAGTGCTCTAAAAATGATCAGGATAGGTCAAAGGGACATAGAAACTAGCTTGAAGCAGGCCCCATTTGCCAAATCTGATACAATTTAAATACCCCAAAACCCGTATATTTTAATGAGGACTACATTGTTAATATTATGTTAATAAATGTTTCTAAAGATTATTTTCTTGAATTCAATTAGAATCCATTAGTCCACACTGATATAAAGAAAACAATAAATAGGGGAAAAGTGAAAGCTCTTCCTGAGAGTAGAATACAAACTAATAAATGTAGAAGAAATTATGGAATTCAAAAATCAACATTTGGCAAGCATCATATTAATTGATTTAGGTATAAATCATTACTGAATACTAAAATAAGTAGGTGAAAGTTTGATGAGTAACCAAATATTTGTATCTTTCAAGGATGGTGTCTTCACACTTGAAAAACCTGTCAAACAATACCTTAACCAAATGATCAAAGATAACATCACTTGTAAGAGGACAAAACAGTAGCACATGTCCTCTCGTGTGACAGACCAAGGAAGACACAACATAACTTCTGGGATATGCCTGCCAAAATGTACATGAACCTAATCAAAAGAAAACACCAGATTAACTCAAAGGGAGAGAAATTCTACAAAATAACTAGCCTGGGATTTTTTTTTTTAAGTCAATGTCACAATATACAAAGAAAGATATAGAAGCTATTTCAGATTAAATGGAACTAAAGAGTTAAGACAATGAATACAACCTATAGACATCTTTTCTGTTAAGAACATTGCTGGGAAATTTGAAGAAGTCTGAATAAGTTATCTAGATAAGGTAAAAGTACTGTATAAATGTTACTTTCTTAACTTTGATAAATGTATTTTTTGTGTTAAGAGAGAAACAAAAGAATAAAACAAATGTAATGAAATGTTACTATTTGAGAATTCTGGGTAAAAAGTATATTCTTGGGTTATTCTTGAAATTCTTCTATAAATCTCAGATTATGCCAATCATAAATGGTACACTCAAGTGAACAACAATGTATATAAATGTTTGTATCATTTTAAAGGTTTTACTGTAGAATTAATTCCAAGAAGTAGAATTAGTGAATCAAAGAATATACACACTTTAGATTTTGAGAGGAACTGACAAAATTCTTCTCTTTTACCCCATGTACCATTTGACAATCCACAAATGACATAGGAGGCAGTGTACTTCCTGACACCTCAACATCATTAAACACTGTCACTCTTGAACGCAAGTCTGATAAGTAAGAAATGAGATCTCATTGCTGTTTGAGTTAAAAGTGGGTTGAATATCTTTTCATATATTTGGTAAACATTTAAATTTCATTTTCTTTAAATTGGCTGTTCAAGTGTCACTTTTTTCCTTAATCATTTACAAGAGTTATTGTTAAGGACAGTAACCAATTTAACACTGGTTGTGACTGTTGTTTCCACTAGTTTCTCCTTTGCCTCTAATTTTTTAGTAGTGTTTTATAATCTTATAAAATCAAATACACCTTATCATATAGATTCAGGATTTCATATCGCCCTTAGAAAATTCTTCTTTATTTACAGAAATATAAAGGTATTCTCCTTTTTTTCTGGAACTTTTAATTGTTATTATTTAACATGTACACCCACCAAAGCAATTTTACTTTCCAGACCATTATTAAAATCTACTTTGGTAGATGATAAGCTGAGCCTATATAAAACTTTTTAAAAATTTCAAAACCTATATATTAGTAGAAGAAAAATTAATAATAACCTGTAAGCCAAATGCTCAGCATGATCTGTGTTTAAAACAATTGTGTTATAGAAGAGTACAAGTTCCCTAGTTTGCTAAAGATTTTTGACTGAATTCGATCCCAGAAACAAGTTTGGTAGATTTTCCCCCACCCAAATTTTTCTCTAACAGATGACAGGATATATAGGAAAAAGTATTGTCATCCTTCCCAAATAGGCTATCTTTTCCCAGAAATAATATTTTAGAGTAAATATCTGCTGGGAGAGAATCTAGTTGTTTTCTGATTAGCTGAGGCTGGCAGGTGGTGTCATTCCCTTTGATCCCTTGAAAGCACAGGACCTGTGGGCTGCCATCCTTTTGAAGGATCCTGTCATTCCCTGTCAATTCATATTAGACAAGGATGGTGTTTTGTAACAATGTATCTCCTTAAAGGTGATTTAGTTATTTTCTGCCGAGATTATGCTAGAGGGTGTCATTACTTTTGTCCTGTCTGTCTCGCTATTTTTATTGCCAGAGAATGTTGTCGTTTATGTTCACTGATAATCCATCTCTCTGGAAAGAGATTGTATTAATGCTTTCATGCTGAGTAAAAGCTTCATTTTTACACTCAGAACATAGAAATAAGATTTCTGCTCAATGTTCTTTGAAGATATTGTCACAAATAAACAGTAAACAACTCTAAGAAAAAAGGATATTAAAAATGGAACATGTTATAAACAGAATTTTAAAAATATGTATATATAAGCATTCGATTACACTCAATTGAATGCTTTGGATCATAGTGTGTTGGTTAAGAGGAACACTTTGGGCTCTGCCATTGTTAGCTGAATAACATTGAGTGTGTATTATCACTTGAAGCTCTCTTCCCTTATTTGTAAAATAGAAATAGTAACAGTACTGTGTCCCAGTGTTGTTGTGAAGATTTATTTAAGTAAATCCATAGAAAATATTTGCTTACTACTTAGTATATTTAAGAACTAAAGGAGCACTAAGTATCATCATCATCATCATCATCAAATAACAAGATTCTAAAATAACATACCACATTTAGTCCTGAATAGCATTGTCTATAATATACAAATGTCTGGAACTGGCTATTGCCAGATATTGATGGAACTAAAGCCTTATAATTAATTTATGAACTATTACAACAATGAAATTTGTACAACGTTACAGAATGGGATACTTTTAATAATACGGCTGTAGTCAAGTCAGGCTCATCCACAAAATATTTCTTGTTACACAATACTTAACTTTACCAAAATATTTTAGATAATGTTTTACCCTAATTGCCTCTCTAGATGAAGAGATTTGGGATATACTTAATGTAAATAAATACCTCTTTCTCATGGTGTTTTCTGTCACTTTTTGGACCACTTTGGAGAAGGTGGCAGCATGACATCTCTTTGGTTTAGACCTCGGACAGCTCCTGACACAACCCCTAACTAGAGTTCTCAGCCCATGACTAACTCTTTCTCCCTTGTGTCCAATTCCCAGCTCTAATATTCTCCCTCATACCCCCTACCATTTAATTTTAAAGAATTCTATATTTATTCCTAGTTTGCTAGTCTTTTAAAATATGCTTTATATTTCACATTTTATAACAAAATTTAAGTTGCCAGAAAATAGAAATTGTATATGTTAAATAAGTAAACAAGGAGGCTTAGGTGGGAGGACTACATGAGGCTAAGAATTTGAGCCCAGCCTGAGCAACATAGCAAGACCCCAACTCTTTTTTTGAAAATTAGTCAGGCATGATGACATGTGCCTGTAACCCTAGCTACTTAGGTGACTAAAACAAGAGGATCACTTTAACCCAGGAGGTCAAGGTTACAGCGAGCTATGATTGCATAAATGCACTGCAGCTGGAATAACAAAGTTAGACCCTGTCTCTTAAAAAAAAATTACTGTACCAATACATTAAGGGGTATAGCAGACATATTACAGCTTTATTTCACATAATCATGTAACTCATTATATCCTTGGAGACAACGGACAAACATTGACTGATTTCATAAAGATTCAGATAAACTAATTCATTAACACTTGAATTGTCCCGCTCAAGGTATGCTAATTAATGGATCTTTAAAGAGGGGGCTCTAAAGAACAATTAAAATGTATGCATATTTTTAAATGTATTGATATATGATAGAATTCAGTGAAATGCACAGATTTTAAAGGTACTGTTCACTTTTTACAAGTGCATTCACCCATGGAATCTACACATCTCTCAAGATATAGAGCATTTCTATCTCTTGAGGAAGTTCTCTGTGACCCTCTTCCCAGTCAGTCCCTCCCACCCAGAAAGCAACACTGTCCTAATTCCTATCACTATAGATTAGTCTTGCCTGGTCTAGAACTTCATATAGGTGGAATCTTGCAATATGTACTTTTTCGACTCTGGCTTCTTTCACTCAGCATAATGTGTTTAAGATGCATCCATATTGCAGAGTGTGCTGCTAATTTAATCCTTTTTTGCTGAATAGTTTTCCTTTGTATGAATTTACCAGTTTACCCCTTCTCCTGTTGGTGGACACTGACACCTGGGCAGTTTCCAGTTTTGTACTACTATCAATAAAACTGCAATAAACATTTTTCTATGAGGTTTCATTTTTCTTGGATAAATGTCAGGAAGTACAATGCTGGGTAAATATGTGTTTATGAGAAACTGCCAGACTATTTTCCAAAGAGGTTTACCATTTTTATTCCCACTAGCATCACAGAAATTTTGAAAGCTCCACATCTTTGACAGTATTTGGTATTGCAAAGTATTTGAACCCTTCTAAGAAGTAGTTAGAGGTATCTTGTGATTTTAATTCTCTTTTCTGGTGCTTGATGATATTGAGTACTTTTGAATGTGTTTATTGGTCATGTACATAATTTTCTTTTGCCCATTTTTTAAAAATAGGTGTGTCTTTCATTAGTGGGTTATAAGGGTTCTTTATATACTATGGATACAAGTTCTTTTTCAGATATATGTATTGTAAATATTTTCTCCTACTCTGTGAATTGACTATTCATTTCTTGATGGTGTCTTCGGAAGAAGAATTTTTTTATGAACACTTTTTTCTTTTTAATTAGTGTTTTTTATGTTATCATTAAGAAATGCTCACTTTACCAAAGGTTGCAAAGCTATTTTACAATGAATTTGTCAAGAAGTTTTATAGGTTAGCTTTTATGTTTAAGTCTATGAGCTCTTTTGAATTTTTTGTGTATGATATGGGGGAGGTTAGGTATAGGCATGTTCATTTTTTTCCATGAGGATATTCAAATATTTCTATACAATTGGTCTGGAAAAAAGTCCTCTCTATAGAATTGCTCTAGTACTTTGCTGCCAAATCATTTAACTGTACATACGGTACATATGGGTGTATTGGGGCCTTTTATACTGTGCCATTGATCTGTTATGTATATTTTGATCACTGTCCTTTATACAAGTCTTACAATTAAGTCATGAAAACCCTCCAAATTTTAAGATTATTGCAGCTATTCTAGGTTCTTCAAATTTTCCATATAAATTTTATAACCAGTTGGTCAATTTTTTTAGAAACTTGCCATTATTTTTATTAAGATTGTATTGAATATATAAATCAATTTGGTAGCCCAGTGTGGTGGGGCTACCCTGTAGTCCCAGCTGTTCGGGAAACGAAGGCGGAAGGATTGTCTTAACTCAGGAGATCAAGGCAGCTATGAGTCATGATTGTGCCACTGCACTCTAGTGTGGGTAACAGAGTGAAACCCCAACTCAAAAAATAATAATAAAAGTTTAAAAATCAATTTAAGAATAATTTACACCTTAAAAAGTGTGAGTTTTCCCACCCAAGAACATGATACGTCTTTTTACTTATTTAGGTCTGCTTGAGCTGCTCTCAGCAGTGTTCTGTAGTTTTTGGTGCAGGAGTTCTGTACATCTATTGTTAAATTTATTTCTCAGAATCTTACATTTTAGGATGTGACTACAAATGGTGACTTTTTTAGTTTTTTCAATTGTTCATTGTTATTGTGGAGAAAAAAATAATTGATTTCTGTACATAGACTGGATCCTCAGCATATTCACTTTGGATTCACTTATTTTTAGAAGATTTTGTAGTTTTTTAAAGCATTTTCTGTACACCATCATATAACAGGAAAACAGTTTTTAATGTCTTCTTTTCAATCTTATGTCCTTTTTTCTTCTTCTTTTTTTTTTCTTTATGCTTCACTACATTGGCTAGAACTTCTACCTAGCACAATGCTGAATTAAGTAGTAGGAAAAGTTTCAATATGTCTAAACAGTAGGCTTTTCATAAGTGCATCCCATCATATGGATGATGTTTTCATCTATTCATAGTTTTCTTGAAGTTTTTATTATGAATAGATGCTGAATTTTATCAAACACTTGTTCTACATTTCTTTTTTTTTTCTACGTTGATCTCCTACAATGTAATCTGAATCACGTTGATTTTTGAATGTTAAAAAATCTTGCATTTATGTATCAAATCCCATTTGGTCATGACATATTGTGATTTTAATACATTACTTAATTTGATGTACTAATATTTTGTTAAGATTTGTTGCATCTATGGTTATGAGAGATAATTGGCTTGTAATTTTTTTCTTGCAATAATTTTATCTGGTTTTGATAAGAGCATTGTGCGACCTCATAAAATGAATTGAGAATTGTCTTTTACTCCTCTGTGTTCTGGATGAGTTTGTGCGTGTTTGATATTATTTCTTTAATTAAATGTTTGATGAAACTCACCAGTGAAGCCATTTGGACCAGAAGTTTTCTTTGTGGAAAGGTTTTTATTAAAAATTCAATCACTATAACAGATGAGTTTTTTATTGCTGTGTAGCAAATCATTCCAAAAACTTAGCAGCTTAAGAGTGAACATTTATTAACTCACAGTTTCTGTGAGTCATTGGGTCAGGAATCCCAGAGCAGCTTAACTGGATAATGGGATGGTTCTAGCCCAGAATCTCTCATGAGGTTTCAGTTACTCTGTCAGCCAAAATGCAGTCATCTGAAGACTTCTCTGAAAGAGAAACCACTTCAAGCTCATTCGCTCCGATTTGAGGAGCCTCAGTAACTTGCTGGTCTTCTGGTAACTTCACTTCCTCACCATGTGAGCTTCTCCATAGGCTATTTGACTGTTCTCACAACATGGCAACTGGCTTCTTGCATGATGAGTAATGAGAGAGAGAGATCCCATAACAGAAACCACTGTATCTTTTATAACTGCATCTCATAAGTGACAGACATGCCATAATCACACAGATCAACATGGAATTGGACAACACAAGATGTGAATACCAGTATTATAAACATACAAATTGATAGAATCTTAATGCAGTCTTAAGCAGTAGAAAAAACACTTTTCAAAACAGCAAGTATTGGCACCGATAATATCTGCATACATATTGGAAGTATTATGCCCCTTCCTGGAACTATTAAACAGAGGCATTGGCAAACTGGAGTAAGTAGGCAAGAAATAGTCAACAAATATTGTTTAGTGCCTATAAAATGCTAAATGAATAATGGCAGTTCCAAGTGGTTGAAAATAATTATATCCTTTGACCTAATAATTTTACCTTTGGGAATTACCTGAGAAAATGCCTGGATGAGTGCACAAAGAGTTGTGAGCAAAGAAAATCTTCAGTGTTGTTTAGCAAAGCAAACTGCAAAGAATTTACATGTTCAAAAGTAGTGGGCTGGGCGTGGTGGTTCACATCTGTAATCCCAGCCCACTGGGAGGTGGAAGTGAGAGGACTGACTGAGCCCAAGGGTTCGAGACCAGCCTGGGCAACTTGGCGAGACCTCATCTCCACAATAAATTTAGAAAATTAGCTGGCATGATTGTGCATATCTGTAGTTCCAGCTACTTGGTGGAAGGATCACTTGAGCCCAGCAGGTTGAGACTGTGGTAGCCATGAGCATGCCACTGCACTCCAGCCTGGGCAACAGAGTGAGACTATGACTCAAAAAAAAAAAAAAAAGTAGGAGGTTTTAAATAAAATTAGCATTTTTATCCATTAAAGTGATTTTCTAAAAAAATTTATTGACAAAGAAAAAATATTATTATTGGTTTTAAGTAAAATAAAAACAAGTAACAAAATAGAGTTTTCAAGGAATGATCCCATTGCAAGAAATATGTATGTATAAAAATAGTCTAGATGCAGTGTCATTACTCAAAATATTAAGTTATCTTATTAATATTATTATTTTTTAAGCCCATAGTTTACATTAGGGTTCACTCTTTGTGTTGTACATTCCATGGGTTTGATAATTGCATAATGACATATATTCACCATTATATTACTATACAGATTAGATTATCCCTACCCTAAAAATCAACTATGTGCCACCTATTCATCCTTCCCTTCCTCCCCCAAAATATTAAGTTATTTTAGAGTGAACATCTATTGTTTTAGCTTACCCAAAATCTGTTTTCCCTTCTCCTAATAACAAGACCCAGACTCCAATTATCTTTCTTTATCTTCTGTCCACTGAAGACTGGTGTATGACCTAACCTCAACCAGTCATTGTATTTCCAGTCACAAATATAAATTTAAGGATGGGATTGAGAGTCAAGACTCAGCTATTTGTTTGAATTTAAAATGGGACTCAGAATGGCCATGTTCTACCTCCTGGAAGCCAAGGTATAGATTCCTTATGACATCATTTAAATCTTAGTCTCTAGCCAAGCCCAAGTATTCTTACCTCACTTAGGCTCTCACATATGTGCTAGGTCATTAATCTTGTCTCTACCGTATATATCCTGTCTTAACCAGCTCTACTTGGTGGCTTTTGGAACTGAATTAGGAAAAAAGGGGGAAAAAATACAGAAAAAGGGAGGGATGGACAAATGGAAGAAGGAAGAAAAAAACCTAGTTTTCTTTCTTCTAAAAGAATGCTATGTGGAAAATTTACTTTAAACAAATAAAGAAAGATATAAAGGGAACCATACCACTGTCTTCAAACGGGTTAAGGGCTCATCTATAGAAATACAGAAAGACCTATTTTGCATTCCATGTATAAATTACAGGAAGCCATATTTACTCTAATATATGCAACATTTTAACAATTTGAGCCAGATAAAATAAAAATGGAGTGCCTTGAAAAGTTATGAACCCCTTGTAACTGAAACACTCAAGCAGAGACAGAATGGCAATCATCAGAGTTTTATACAGCAGATTCCTTCCAACCTTAAAAGAAAGGACGTGGCCGGGTGAGGTGGCTCATTCCTATACTCCCAGTACTTTGGAAGGCTGAGGTGAGAGGATTGCCTGAGCCCACGGGTTTGAGACCAGCCTGGGCAACTTGGCGAGACCTCATCTCTACAATAAATCAAAAAATTAGCTGGCTGTGGTGGCACATGCCTGTTCTAGCTACTTAGAAGACTGAGACGGAAGGATTGCCTGAGCCCAACAGGTCGAGGCTGTGGTGGCCAAGAGTGTCCCACTGCCCTCCAGCCTGGGTGACAGAATGTGATTCCAACTCAAAAAAAAAAAGGAAGGAAGTATATTCATCATTGCTTTGTTAAACTCTGGTGTGTCCACGTGATATTTGAGCTATGGCCACCATGTTTCCTAGCTTTGGCCCCCTCCCCTACCTTGGGGAGATGACTCTCTCTCTCCTCTCTCTCTCTCTCTAATCTCTCCTCTCTCTCCCTCTAATTTACTCTCTTGCCATTGCTTTGTTAAACTCTGGTGTGTCCATGTGGCTCTTTGAGCTATGGCTGCCATATTTTCCTAGCTTTGGCCGAGGTGAATCTCCTCTCTCTCCTTCTCTCTAATTTACTTTGTAAATAAACTATATTTTCCAATCTAAAAAAAAAAGAAAAGAAAAGAAAGGAAGTACCAAATGACAATTCAATTAGTTAAACCCGGATAGGTAACTAATTTTGGATCCCTGGGCTTTTATTTTTTAAAAAAAATATTATAAAGTAGTTCTTACACAGCACACTTTTTACTATAACTCTAAAAATGTCTGAAATAGGATATTTAGAGAAACCTTCACTCACAATTTTTAATTGCAGAAACAATTAGGTTCTGATCACTTTGTGACTCAGAACAACCAGTACTCAATGCATTAAATAAAAGTAATTTACCAGGACAAACAGTTCCCTTTTGAAAAATATAACTACCCTGAATCACACAGAGAAAGAGAAATTTCCCTTGGATAAAATGTAAAACATTATATACCATATTAAGAAAAGAAAAACATTTTATTTTTATCAACATGGGACTCTAGAGTGTTTTTTATGAAAACATAAGCATAAAGAGGAAAAACAAAAATATTGATAAGTCTCTAAACCATAAGAATTTAGCTAATGGAATAAAATCTCAGGTCCTTATGGAATAAATTTTATACATGAGTGTTTATTACTATCAGCAATAAAAGTTGTTTTGATGGAAATCTTTTTACAAATGTATGGACACATTGTTACTTTCCTGCATTATTAGACAGAGACTACAGAAATGATATTTTAATATGCCACAATGACCCACACAATTATAGTATACTCAACTAAAAAAGCCTGAAAGACCTACACAATTATCACTTTATACTCAACTTATATTGCTATCCTCATAGTCTCTGAAGTATAAATATTATATATATATTCAGAGTCTCTGAAGTATATATGTATATTATATATAAGTATATATGATCCTACATCAGCATCTCATTGAAGTATATTTTGTTCAGCAGTGTCTCTTTTTAAATTTTTTTTTGGTTTTCTTCCTATCATAGGTCATTCTTCAGTGCTGTTAATAAGACTATCTTTAATAGTCTTTCTCTTAATACTAAATTTGCTGATTTTTATCTGCAGCTGGTTTTTCTCCTCAACTTTAGTAAGGTGTAATTAACAACACTGTATACATATTTAAGGTATACAAATTAATGTCTTGACATATGTATATATTGTGAAGTGCTTACCAAAATCAAACTAAGTAATGTATCTATCACCTTACATCATTCTTACCATTTATGTGTGTGTGTGTGTGTGTGTGTGTGTGTGTGTGTGTGTGTGTGTAGTAAGAACACATATGATCTACTCTCAGCAAATTTTAAGTATACTATATTATTCAGTCTTAAAAAAGACATTTGGACATTATACTAAATGAAGTAAGTCAGACACAGAAAGACAGATACTGCATGATGTCACTTACATGTGGTATCTAAAGAAATCAAACTCGGAATGGAATAGAAAGATTGCTAGGGGCTGGGGCTAGGGGAAATAGGGGGATTTTGGTCAAAAGGTGCAAACTTTCTGTTATAAGTTCTAGAGATCTAATGTATAGCTAGATGATTACCTGCTGCTTTTTTTTTGAGTTGGAGTCTAACTGTAGCCCAGACTGGAGTGTAGTGGCACACTCATGGTCACTACAGCCTCGACCTGCTGGGCTCAGATGATCCTTCCACCTCAGCCTTCCAAGTAACTGGAACTACAGGCATGTGTTACCAAGCTAATTTTCTTATTTTATTGGAGATGAGGTCTCACCAAGTTGCCCAGGTTGGTCTCGAACTTCTGGGCTCAGGCGATCCTCTTGCTTTGGCCTCCCAAAGTGCTGGGAATTACAGGCATGAGCCACTGTGCCCAGCTCTGCTGCTGTTTTGAAAACTGGATAAACGTAAGCAAAATAAGAGTACGTAACAAAGGTTAGATCAAAATAGTGGACTGAGAACACATGTGTGCCCCTTCTTTCCGGCCCAGCTATTAAAAATAAAAGAAATGTACTCTGTAGATGTGCAATGCAAGAATGCATGGCATTTTCATAGTAAGTTTATTTTAAGTTCAAAATTCCTGAGAGAGAAAAACTGTTTGGAGTGTCTCAGTTCATATGTCCTTCCCTGCAATTTGGAACAGAGACTGAAGACTTGTGATATAGAAACAATCAAAATCATGCGGTTTCTGGGAGGGTTAAGAAAAGGAAGCTTGGCAGACAAAAACAAAGCATATTCAATATGCTGACATTTTTCACAGGAAGATCTTCCCTACCACCATTCTAGTCATTTGTCAAATTTTAAGAAACTTGTATTTTAAGCTGGGCACAGTGACTCACTCCTGTAATCCTAGCACTTTGGAAAGCGGAGGTGGAAAGGATTGCTTGAACCTACAGGTTTGAGACCAGCGTGGACAACTTGGCGAGACTTCGTCTCAACAATAAGTCCACAGAATTAGCCGGGTGTGGTGGCACACACCTGTAGTTCCAGCTACTTGGAAGGCTGAAGTAGAAGGATTACCTGAACCCAACAGGTCGAGGCTGCGGTGACTGTGAGCTTGCCATAGCACTCCAGCCTGGGCAATAGTGAGACTTTGATTCAGGACAAAAAAAAGAGAGAGAGAGGCAAGGAAGGAAGGAAGGGAGGGAGGGAGGGAAGGAGGGAGAAAGGGAGGAAAGAAGGAACTTGGATTTTGAAAAAAGAAACTGCCAGGTTTGGTGACTCATGCCTGTAATTCTAGCAATTTGAGAGGTTCAGGCAAGAGGATTACTTGACCCCAGGAGTTCTAGACCAGCTTAGGCAATAAAGCAAGGTCTTGCCCCTACAATACAAATTTAAAAAAAGAAAAGAAAAAGAAACTATCCTCTTTCAGTTTAATTTGAGCAAAATCCACATTTTTTCAATACGCAAATAACTAAAAAGATTAGCTAAGTTTACTTTATATATGTTATATTATTAAATCCATAAAATGAGCCGGGCTCAGTGGCTCAACCTGTAATCCCAGCGCTTTGGGAGGCTGAGGTGAGTGGATTGCCTGAGCCTGAGGGTTCGAGACCTGCCTGGGCAACTTGGTGAGAACTCATCTCTACAATAAATCAAAAAATTAGCCAGGTGTGGTAGCACGCGCCTGTAGTTCCAGCTACTTGGAAGGCTGAGGCGAAAGGATTGCTGGAGCCCAGAAGGTCAAGGCTGCAATGGGCTCTGCACTCCAGTGGAAGCAGCCACTGCACTCCAGTCTGGGCGACAGAGTGAGACTCCAAGTCAAAAAAAAGAAATCCACAAAATGTTCCCTAATAGTTTTGAAGCTAAAACAGTTCATGATTTTCTTCAGTTTGGAAAAATTCCAAATTATCATTACTTCACATATTACTTCTTCACCATCCCCTCTAGTTTCTTCCTCTGCAACTTCTGTAAGAAATACATTAGAATCTCCACTTTTATTTTTCCTATGCCTTAATTGCCTTTTTAAATTTTAATCTCTTTTGCCTCTGTTGTGTTCTGGTTGAATTCCTCAGGCTATCCTCTCATGCACTAATTCTGTCTTTTACTATGCCAATGTATCAATTATCTATCGCTGCCTAACAAACCCTTAGAAATGTAATGGTTTGAAATAAGAACAATTTATTTCTTAGGACTTTGTGAATTGGCTAGGTTGTTTTTCTGCTAGTCTTGCCTGGACTTGCTCATGCAACTACATTCACCTGGCAGGTGAGCTGGGCTTCCTGAGCTGTTGAGATAGCAGAGGTGGCTGAACCTGTCACTCCATGATTCTATGAGATTTCTCATGACTCAGGAGGCCGACCCAGTATCTTTTTCTTGATGGTTTTGGTTCTGCCAGCAGCAAAAGCATACAGGATTCAGTACTCAAGTGCTTTTGAAATGTCTACTTGCATCGCCTTTGCTAGTGATCCATTGACTACAGCAAGTCACATCATCTAGCCCTTTATTCAAGGAATAAAGAAATAGGATGGAAGGAATTACAACAAATATATGGCTATTCTTTGCAGTTCACCCTACCTGGCTAGAGTTGTCCATCTACTGTATTTTAAATGTCAAATACAGTTATTTCACTTCTAATATTTCTGATTCTTTTTCATACCCACATATTTTATTCATATTTTACTTCATCCCATTCTATTATTTGTCATGAATATCATTCTTTCATTTCTTTCTTTGAGAAAACAAATTCATTTTAAAGTCTTTGTATTATTGTGCCATAAAAGTAATTTTATCTGAGGTGAATTTAATGTCCAGATTGTTGATTTTGTTGATTTAAAAAAAGTCAAGTGCTTAGAACACACTGAGCACTATAATAGTGCTTGGTATCATTATTATTTCATGGTTCTTCGCTGTCTTGTTTTCTCATAACTTTTTTTTTCACCATCTCAGTTGGCTGTCTTTTTTATCATTACTTTTTTCGTGAGGTTTGCTTTGAGAAGTAGATTTTGTTTTGATTTGTGTTTTTGATTTGTTCTCAGTTTCTCTCTTCTACCTACACCACTTTTACTTACTCTCCTGCTTCTTCAACCAAAACTGAATTTTGTAATGTGTTTTAAGATTCCTATACATGTGAGTTTATTAAAAAAAAATTAAGGCCTTGGGTCCCAAAAGCAGTTTAACTCAGTTTCTAAGCACAGTCCTCTTGCTTTCTTTGCCTGCAACTTCCCATGAGCCCCAAGCAGTACGTCAATAGCAAGGAGAAAGGCAACAGAAAGCTTTCTTTTCTTAGCTTCCTTTTCTTAGCTTCCTTTCAATTTCTCACCCGATTGACCAGAGCCCCACAATAGTTTTAGCAAAGCACCTTATATTAACTCAAAAGTACATGGCAATAGATATATAAAGATGCTCAATATCACTGGTCATTAAGGAAATGTAAACTAAAACCACACTGAGATGCCACCATACAGCTATTACTGTAGCTAAAATTAAAAATCAATCATACCAGGTGCTCAAGATATGTAGAGCAACAGGAACTCTCATACACTGCTGGTAGGATTAAAAAATTATACATCCAAGCCAGGCTCGGTGGCTCAGCTTGTAATCCCGCGCCTTTGGGAGGCTGAGGTGAGTGGATTGCCTGAGCCCACGGGTTCGAGACCCGCCTGGGCAGCGAGACCTCGTCTCTACAATAAATTAAAAAATCAGCCGGGCGTGGTAGCGCATGCCTATAATTCCGGCTACTTGGAAGGCTGAAGCGGAAGGATCGCCGGAGCCCAGCAGGTGAGGCTGCGGTGGCCGGGAGCGGCCACTGCACTCCAGTCTGGGCGACAGAGTGAGACTCCAACTCAAAAAAAATAAAAATTATGCATCCAAATAATGTGGCTGTTTCTAAAGAAGTTAAATATATACCTTACCTTATGATTCAGCAATTCCACCCTTAGGTATTTACACAAGCAAAATTAATTAATGCATTTGTCTATACAAAAAACTTGTACATTAATATTTATGACAGCTTTACTGTAATAGCCAAAAATTGGGAACAATTAAAAAATCCATCAACAGCTGAATGGGTTTTTTTAAAAAGTGGTATACTGATACAATGAAATGCTACCTGCAACAAATAGAATAAACTTTTAATACACACTACAGAATGCTGAGTGAAAGAAAATAAGCACAAAAGGATACATACTATATGATTCCATTAATAAACTTCTAGAAAATGAAAACTACAGTGACAAAAACAGATAAGTAGTTGCCTGGAGATGAGTATTGGAAACAGGAAAGGGTAGGGGAAAGAGATTATAGAGTCAAGAGAAACTTTTGGGGGTGATGAATAATACTCATTATGATGATAGTTTCACAGAACATATATATATGTAAAAATCAAGTCATAATATATCCAGTTTATTATATGTCAGTTATGCTTCAATACAGTAATTTTTTAAATGATTTGATGTTATTATGAACTTTTGAACTGGTTTAGTCTGAACATATCAGTTTCACTTAAAAGACAATTATAATATTGACAAAAATATTGTCAATGACAACTAACACTTATTTGGCACTTTGCCAAGCTAGTTAGCATGC
This sequence comes from Carlito syrichta, assembly GCF_000164805.1. Taxonomy (NCBI): domain Eukaryota; kingdom Metazoa; phylum Chordata; class Mammalia; order Primates; family Tarsiidae; genus Carlito; species Carlito syrichta. The sequence goes on along the minus strand of NW_007246706.1, from coordinate 219,306 downwards.
TAAGGATTTTACTTAGGACATCTCATTTCACTTCCTTCAATAATCAATTAGGAACTACTAATAATCCCATCATATAGATAAAGAAAATGAAGCTTCAGAAGACTAAGTAACTTGTCCAATAGATGACACACGTGCTAAGTCGCAGAAATGGAATTTGAACCATGTGTTGTGACTCTAGGTTCCAAACTCTTAACACTTCCCTAAATGAGGTTGGAAAGGACAGTTTGCCTCACTATTACTCAGTTTTCTAGACTTGTCTTTTAAAATTTTCCTCCTCCCAACATTCCCCCACTCTCATTTTTACCTTCTCTTCCTGGGAAAGGTCATTAAGTCAGTTCCCAGAATAGGAATCAGGAAAGAATTTTTTCTTCTTTGCCAGGTCATATATATAAGGAAAAATTACAAAAGACTGAAACGTATGATATGTCCCAACTAGTTCATACATTTAATGATCACCTTTGTTTGTCTTTGACTGGACTATTTTACAACATTTTAAAAATAGAAATTAACCTGTAGAAAGGGGATGATAATACAAATATTTCCTTCCCATAGAAATGCACACTGTGTCTGGTAGAATGTAAGTGATTATTTTCCTGCAGACAACTACCTTTATATTTGCCAGTTTTCCATCCAATTATATATTCAGCTCAACATTTCTCATCTGACTGTATGCTGTATATTGAACTAGTTGTAACATCTACTGGTTCTCTCATTAATTAAGGAGTTGAATAAAAGCTTCTCATGTGTTCATTTTTTGTATAAAAGTAATGATTTTATCTATTTTTTAAAAATATATTCATTAATCATGTATATTATAGTATAATTAAAAATAATTTTTTAAATGTTATTTAACAGATCAGCTCACTGAATTTAGTAAGTTTTTCCTAACCCTGTCCAACCATGACATTCCCTTAGGTGTAACTCATTGACGCTGAGAATTTCAGTTCTAACATAAGACAATAGGAAGCTCCTTCCATTGATCTAATTAGGAAAAGTAAGATTCGAGGGTAGAAGATAGAGACCAGGCATAAAATAGAGGTGGAGATGGGCTATCTTTTCTTTTTCTTTTCCAATAAAGTGGTGCAAAGTTAAAAGAAGAGCAGGAAGAAAAGTAAATGCAGGCCTAAGGATTGCTTTCTTATTTGTAAGAAGAAAGGAAAAAAGTCAAGTACATGTTCTTTGGCTTGAAATTATCGGAGAAAGAGCTGAGGCCTTGTAAAACTGAAAACTTCAAAAGAGTAAACAATACCTGCTTTATGATGATGAGTATATTAAATACAGATGACTCAAGGCTTTTTCCTGTTCTAGTATCCAAATTGTTCTCTGTACCTAGGTTAAGAGAGAAAGAAGGTAAAACAGCGATGGGAAGTCCTGATCAAGATGCAGGTTGCTGGAGCATGAGACGAAATCACCTTGGACACAGAAAACCAGAAAAGCATTTATGGATCCATAACTGAACAAAAGACTCTTGATTTTTATATTATGTGTCATAAATAAAGCTGAATTCATGGGCATCTGGTTAAAAGTCAAAGAGAGGAAAATTTAGAAATTTTTCTATAAGAAAAAGAAATAAATGAACATTAAATATATATTAGCATATGTTATTATAGTTTAAGGTATATAAATTATCATAGATGCCATCCTTATGAGCAAACGTTGCTTTATCTGAGAGAACATTCAAAATATTTAACAGCTTTAAGACCAGGCCAAGATCTTCCTACAAGGATGCAGGGCCCAGCTAGAGCAAGGTTTTGGAAACGCCTTACTGTGCCTGACATTGACTCACCTCTTGTTGGATTGTGGGAAGTCCAGTGGGGCCCTGGGGAGTAACTAGAACCATTGGGGCAGAAATTGGCAACTGGAAAGGGCTGGAATTGTTTCACTATTTTAAATAAAGCACTCTCTCTCATAAATCCTTAGCACTGTTTGCCAAAGCAGCCAAAGGTCAGAGAATTTACAGGAGAATTGGTAACTATTAGAGTCAGGAATATGTGTAGCTATGAATAATAGAAAACCCTACCATAATGGCTAAAATAGAGGTGTTTTTTAAATATCGTTTTAAGAAAGACTAGATGTGAGCAGTACAGGCTTGGGCAACTGCACAGTGACATCATCAGGGAACCAGGCTCTTTCCATCTTTGTGTTCTGTCACCCTGACCATCCTCATCATGCTTGTCACCTCAGGGTCACTGGGTAGTCCATGCACCTCCATTCTTCACATCTAAGTTTCAGGAAAGAATCAGATGGAAGAGTGAAGGAGTAGTTTCTTGTCTTAGAAGAACTAATGCATTTGACACATCCACAATCGTGTCACATTGCTTACCCTAGACACCAGGTAGCATCGGGAGGTCAATATTTTTAGTGATGCACTTTGTTGCTTTGAACAAAATGAAAGTGTGTTAGTAATAATGAAGTGAAATATAAATATTGATTGTGTAAAAGACAGTGTATACAGGCTATGATTGAAATGTCTGTGTCCTGTTAGAAAGTATGTGTTGAAATCTAACCCCGGGTGATAGGATTTGCAAGCTGAAACTTTTTGGGAGGTAATTAAGTCATGAGGGTAGAACTCTCTTGAATGAGATGAGCGCCCTCATAAGAAGAGGCCAGAGAGGTAGCTTGTAAGGATACAACAAGAAGATGGCAGTCTACAATCCAGAAGAGTGCCCGCATCCAAACCAAGGACCTGACTATGCTGCCACCCTGATCTTGAATCTCCAGCCTAGAGGTTGGAACTGGGAGAAATAAATGTCTGTCATTTATTAGCCACTCTGTCTATAGTACTTTGTTATAGCAGCCCAAAATGACTGAGATAATATAATATTAATCTAAAACTCTATCAAAAAATAGAATTTACCCTACTAATGGATTCTTAACATTTATGAAAAAGGCTTAAAATGGTAAAGTTCATTCTGCTATGTATGGGTTATGACATAATGTATTGTGCCACTCAGTAAATTTTATATTTAAATTTCACATCTGCAAAGACGTGTATAATCATAGCCTCATGTTTAAGTGGAAACCGATGTGTTGCTTATAAACCATTTCCAACCATGGATAGCTAATCAAATTTCTAAGCCAAATTTCTCCAACCATGCAAAACAAAACCTCCTCATTGATGATCACATAAAACCTATTCATGAATGTAAGATTAATTTCAGCAGGATTTCAAGAGAAAGAAAAGGCATAATTTAAACATTTTTCAACTTATATGAAGCAAGTATAAGAGAATTTATACTTTAAAAGAAATTTTAATTTCAGAATTTTACCTGCCACTTTGAGGTGGTTAATTTTTGCTGTTCCTGATTCTGCATCATCTCCTCTAAAGTGATCTTCCATTTCTTTTCTGTCTTTCTCTATTTTTGTTTGGTTTAATATTTTTCTCTTATTCAGAACATAATTTTTACAACAGTAATAGAAGTTTTCTCAAAATTTCCCAATATTATATACCTGTATTTTATAAAATGGGATGACCCTCATCTGTCTGCAAAGAAGCTTTTCATAGGTCCTAAGGCAGCTAATACAGTACAGCAAGTTATGCTCCCAGTATTTAAAAAATCTGTGATGAAATGACATGTCAGAAGTCATTGGAGAATACAGCTTGCCTATAATGTTTGAGCACTGGTTTATTTAATCTGAATCCCAATTCTGCAAGAAAAGAGATCTCAGAATAGGTTTTGCTGGCAACCATTGATACTGCTGAATCCTCTCTTCTCAGTGAGGTGGAGAGTGGACGGGAATGAGGTAGAGATCAGCAAATGCAGTTGAGATACTGAAATCTCAATACAGCACAGAGTGCTGTGATGCCTCAATCAAAAACTAAACAGTCTCTTAAAACAAAACAGAGAAGGATAACAGCGTTTTTAGGATACATATTAGTTCTATACTTAGGCTATACTTATATGCAATTCAAATGAACTCCATGTAAATAAACTCAAATACCTATATGCATTCAAGTCCATTTACCATAAAATTTATGTCACTAAAGATAGGAGTGTAGTGGTGGCCTCCTTTCCTTCTTCCTTTCTCAAAGTGCATTCTCTGTTTGGCATTGATTAGACCCAGTGAGTCACCAGCATCCAATCAGAGACAGTTTTAAACTTGGTCAGAATTTGGTGGCATTATGAAATGTCATATCCTGTTAATGAGAATACAAATTGGTTCAACTTTTTGGAAGATCATTTGATAATGTATCAAGGGTCTTAAGAAGGCATAGCAATTTGACTTCATGCTCATATCTGATTATTACTTTTGAATAAAGTAGCTTTACGTAGAGCAATGTTTATCACAGCATAATTATAAAAGAAAGAATGGAAATAACTTCGTTACTGGATTCTTGGGACACATCCTAATATATGGTTATGGTCAAAGATAGAGTAAAAAAAAAAAAAGCAGAGTTTGAAACAGTATATATAGTATGACCTGAATTTTTAAATTATTCACACTATATGACCCAGTATATAAAAATTACTGAATGGAAATTCAACCATGCAGCAGTCATATCTACACAAAGAGATTACATCCTTCTAAGCAAACATTGCACACATATCTGATTAATTCCTGTGAATAAATTCCAAAACATAGAAATAAACAAGTATGAGGTATGTTGTTATTTTATTTTTTAGTTAAAAAAATACATTTTTCCCCAGTGGTCATCCAGAAGTGTTATACCAATTTACATATTTTCATTGTAGGCAAGTCAATTTCTATTTCCATGTACCTGGCCTACCAGATCTTCTTTATATATATTTTTGTTGTTGTCCAAATTATCCACCTTAAATCTGAATGTTTTTAAAATTAAAAAAGATATTTACATATGAAAAAATGACAGTGAATATATAATATTAGAAATGCAGACCAAATAAAACAGAACACTGCCTTTCCTAACAGTGATTGTTGGGAGTTTCTTAGAATCAGCATGAGATCCACACATCAACCAAAGATCTGTCTTCCTTCATTCCTTCAACGAATGGGTGAGATTTCTACTTAAGTGTTTCATCCAGGCTGGCCTTGGTGACTCAGCCTGTAATCCCAGCACTTTGGAAGGCCAAGGTGATTGGATTGCCTGAGCCTGCGGTTCAAGACCAGCCCGGGCAGCTTGGTGAGACCTCTTCTCTACAGTAAGTACAAAATTAGCTGGGCGTAGTAGTGCGTGCCTGTAGCTCTGGCTACTTGGAAGGTTGAGGCAGAAGGATCGCTGGAGCCCAGCGGGTTGACGCTGGGATGGTCATGAGTGTGCCCCTGCACTCTAACCTGGGCAACAGAGTGAGACTCCAGCTCAAAAAAAAAAAAAAGTGTTTCATCCATACATCTCATGTTAAAAGCACCAAACATGGGCTTCAAATCTAGTTCCTCTTGCCTCCTAACTTCTACCAGTAGTACTATTTTTCTCTCACACTTGACACCTTGGTCACATCTTTGATTTCTCCTTCCTTGCCCTCCAAACACAATTCCAAGTCATAACATTTCCTGAACGTGTCCTCTGTCCTTTCTTTTCCATTTCCATAGCTCCCAACCCAGCACAGGTTTTTTTTTTTATTACCTCTTTTATACAACAGATATGTATTGTGTCCCTACTCTACATAAGGCATTATATTGTAACAATGATAGGAGACCCGCTGTCTCCCCTTCATGGAATTTATAGTCTAACAAGGCAGACAGAAAGCAAATGACAAATTGTACAGTTAATCATATCACTACAAATGTGGCAATGTTTCACAGAAGAACTAAAAGTTGAAAGAGCGAATAACTAGGGAGACAAATCTAGTCTGGAGGGCTTAAGTGACGATTTCTTGAAGAAGTGCCATTTACCTTGATCTTGTGGCATTAATTAAGTGGAGCAAGGGAGAACAATCTAGGCAGAAAGGGATAATGTGTTCAGAGAAACCAGGAGGAAAGGACCTGGGGCATTTAGGACCCTGGGGCAAAGCTGGTTTGGATGAAGGGCAGAGAGAAGGAGAAAGGCCTACCCTGAGGCTGACAAGGTAGGGCAGCCAGATCATGTAGCCCTTTGTACACTGTGTACAGCCCTCAAATAGCCTAAAATTAGCCTCTCTGCCTCTGGGTTATAGACTCTTCAGTCATTATTACCTGCTACAACCAGATATAGCTTTTTAGAAGACCTGTTGGAATACCTCAGTTTCCTGGCTAAAAGAAAACAGAAAAACAATACCGCAACAACAACAACAAAATCATCAGGCCGGCGAAGTGGCTCATGCCTCTAATTCCAGCACTTCGGGAGGTAGAGGAAGGAGGACTGCCTAAGTCTAGGGGTTCGAGACGAGCCTGGGCAAATTGGCAAGATCTTGTCTCTACAATACATCAAAAAATTAGCTGGGTATATTGGTTCACGCCTGTGGTTCCAGCTACTTGGAAGGCTGAGGCAGAAGGATCGCCTGAGTCCAACAGGTCAAGGCTGCAGTGGCCGTGAGCATGCCACTGCACTCCAGTCTGGGCGACAGAGTGAGACGTGACTCAAAAAATAAAAATCATCACTTAGTGACTTACCACTGCCTATGGACACATATAGACTCTTTGGGCTTTGGTATGGGTTGAATTTCATACCACCAAAATTCGTATGCTGAAGTCCTAACAACCCAGTTCCCCAGAATATGAACATATTTGGAAGTAGAGTTGTTATAGATATAGATATATTTAAGATGAGGCCATTGGAGTCAGATAGGCACTAATCCAGTATGACCGGTGCCCTCATAAAAAGAGAAAATTTGGACACCCATACAGAAGGCGAATGCCATGTGAAGACTGGAGTTATGCTGCCACAAGCCAAGGAACTTCCAGAATCTAGGAGAAAGGCCTGGAATGGCCCTTCCACCTTCAGTTCCTCTCTGCCCATGGAAAACTAAAAACAAACCTTCATGAAAAAAAAAGGATTAGAAAACTTAAGCCATGTATATAAAAGGGTGTACAATTTAAAAACCCACACTTTTTAAGAAAAGATATAAAAAAAACATAAGTATGTGCCTTTCCTCATTCTGCTATTAAATACAAATTAAGAAAATAGAGTTAATAACATGAAATTTCTTTTCAACAAGATTGAAAATTTCTGCCGTGATTCAGACGTAGACCATAATCTACTTTTTCTGTTTTTTTAAGCTATAGGATATACAAAATCTGGTCTAATTAAATTAATATTTATTCATTAAAACAAAGCAGAAGTAGAAGGTTAAATTTTCATGGTAATATCAACTGTTACTTTATTTTAAGAAACTACACTGAGTCACCTAGAGTCATATATTAGTTTGTAAGTAGAGTATGGTTAACTCAATAATTAAAAGAACACAATCTCCCCTTTAACTAAGAATAAGAGCTAAATAAAATACTAGTAGTAATAGTTAAAGTAGAAAATATTGAGAGTAAATGATTATTTTTGTTTGTTATATTTCAGTGGTGAGAGATCTGAATTAGATTTAGAACTAGGGGGCATTAACCTGACATTAATTCCCAAATAATCATAAATGATAACAATTTTAATAACTATTAGATAGATCATGCCCACAATATATTGTCTGAAAAGCCACCTCAATATAACATGAATTCATTTTGTGTGTGTGTGTGTGGTTTCAATTTTTTTTTTTAATTTTAAAGATGTGGGGTACAAATCAGGATTATCATTTTAAACATTAAGTTTAAACATTATCTTAAAGGCTTGCCTCTTTATTTGTTTTCATAGCCTGCATTTCTGTGAAAGTTTACCTGTAAGATTCTGCTATTTGTTTTTGTTTAAAATATATCTGAGATACAGGGAATATGTTTTGATAAGTAGCCTGTAAGATGACCCCCAAGGATCCTCATCTCCCTGATAGACACACCTGGTGGGTCACTTCTCCTTGAGTGTATGATGGCCTTAGCGGCTCAGTTCTAACAAATACAATGTGACAGAAGTAATGTTATATCCCTTTTGATATTAGATTATAAAAAGACTGCAGCTTCTCTCTTGGGTACTCTTATTCTTCCTTGAATCTTGCTCTCTCTTGAATCGATCTTGGGAAAACCAGCTACCATACTATAAATAGTCCTGTGAAAAGGTACATGTGAATGATCTTGGAAGTGGGTCTTCAGAGGCTTGCCATCAGCCATGTGGCTGAGCTCAAAGTGAATACTTCAGATGAGACAACAGCCCTGGTTGACAGGTGGACTGTAAACTCATGAGTGACCTTGAGCCAGGAACTACCAACTAAGTTACTCTCAGATTCTTGACAGATTCATACAAAACTATGTCAGGTGATAAATATTTGTTGTTTCCAGTCACTAAGTTTTGGGGTAATTTGTTACATGGCAAAATGTATTAGAACATTGGGTGCCATATAGTAAATCATTTTTCTTTCTGTCTTGAAATTTGCCCAATTGTATTTTCAGAATTGAAAGTAGGGCTATTATATTAATTTTAGCTTTCTGTGGAGAAATATATCATTACATCTTATATTCGATGGGGATTTCCATAATCAACTCCAATGTCCCATTGTGTTCTGTGTGATGTATATAAGTTCATTTAGAAGATCTTGGTGAAATTCCTGGTGATGCAAAAATTAAAATAAAATAAATAAGAAAAAGTGAAAACTTTAGTAAATTAGTATTTACTAAGTGTAAGAGCCATGCCACTATGCTTAGATGCATGTATATTAAAGTGTCAAGAACTTCCATATGTTTGGACTATATTATATGGTTCATTCACTCCTTTGTTCATTCAATTTGTCATTAATTCATTTAGAAGCATCTGTTGAGCCCCAATTACAACCAGGCATTATACTAGGCAATGGGAGTACCAAGTAGAACATTACTAATTTTGCCTTCCAGAAACTTACAGTATAATCAAATAGACAAACCAATAACAATTACAATTGAGGACAATAATGGACAGAAATAGCAGTTGACCCCGGGTGCTGTTAGCACAGAGGAGGAAGTTTGGGAGGATGAGAGAAAGCTTCCTTGAGGAAGTCATGCCTGATGTTGAAGGGTAAATAGGATTTAGTCAAATAAAGGGAAACATGAGGAAAGTACTTCAAGCAGAAGTAAGATGTGGGTCAAAGCACCAAGCAGAAATAACGTTGAAAACTGTCAATTTTGTTTTGTGTATAATAAACTTGATCCCTGCCCTCTAGGTGCTATCACTTGAGTGATGGAGAAAAATGCATGAACAAATAAATATTGAATTACAAATTGTGGTAAAACTGAAAAGGGGGGAAAACCAGCGTGCTAAGAGACAGTAAGGGGATCCATACATACTAGTATGGTTAGTTAAATGATTTTTATCGTAGACATATCGTTTAGATACATATGGGGTATTCCTTTGTTAAAGTCCCGGCACAGTTATTTAGAGAAAATGGAAATGGGAGGAAAAGGTGGCATTGGAGTTAAAGATTTGGGGTTCCTCTCTGGCCAAACCACCCTGAACACACCCAATTTCAACAGATTTGGGGTTCATCAGCAATTGGTATTCATTAAAACCATAAAAATATGTAGGGTCATCAAATTGTCTCAGTCTGTAATCCCAGTGCTTTGGGAGGCTGAGGTGAGTGGATTGCCTGAACCCGCGGGTTCGAGACCCGCCTGGGCAACTTGGCAAGACCTCATCTCTACAATAAATCAAAAATTAGCCAGACGTGGTAGCACCCGCCTGTAGTTCCAGCTACTTGGAAGGCTGAGGCAGAAGAATCGCAGAGCCCAGCAGGTCGAGGTTGCAGGGGCCAGGAGCAGCCATTGCTCTTCAGTCTGAGTGACAGAGTGAGACTTCAACTCAAAAAAAAAAAAAAAATCAAATTGTCAATTATTCCAAGCAGAGTGCTTTCTGAGATAGGTTTTCAAAGCATCTGTGCTAATTAATGATGAGAATCTTACTTTTTTATATCAGCACAGGATTTAAGAATAATTTCAAATAATTATCATTAAATTGGAATATGTAGCAACCAGAAAAGTAGTTACTAATGGGGTACAATGCACTTTCAGAGGTTCTGTTTGGTGTGTGAGACTGACAGGCAGTTAAGCTTAATGCTTAAAACACACTGCATATTGGAATGACTGCCCAGTTCCTAATGGAGGCTTTGGCTCTTAATGTGTAGCCATAGGTTACTTAAAATCTTTCATCTCAGTTTGCTTCTCTGCAAAATGGTGATAAGCCTTTTATATTATAGTAAAAAAAATGAGAAAATGCAGACAAAACCTGTGACACATTGTAAGTGCCCAACTAAATAGTGGTATCTCCTCCAATTATTATTCTTACTCTTATTACTATGAGGATCAGCAGTGGTGGCAGCAGTTGTTAGTAACAGTAGTACTAAATACTCATTCTGTGAGAATTTTCTGAAAAACTCTGGGGTTTAGAATTATCAATATTCTGATATTTTCTGAATGAGAATGCTGACTACAAAAGAGATATTTTTCTTTTCTGTGTTCAAGGGCAGTATGTGGAATTTTTTTTAAAGGGTGGGGGGTGGAGGTGGGAAATGTGAAAACATTAAGAAAAAAAGTCACTCAACACAAAAAAAGGCTGGATGTGGTGGTGGCTCATCCTGTAATTCCAGCACTTTGGGAGGTGGAAGCAAGAGAATTGCCTGAGTCTAGAAGTTTGAGACCAGCCTGGGCAACTTGGTGAGACCTCATCTCTATAATAAATCAAAAAATTAGCCAGGCGTGGAGCACACCTGTGGATCCAGCTACTTGGACGGCTAAGATGGAAGGATCACCTGAGCCCCAGAAGGTCGAGGCTGCGGTGGCCGTAAGTGTGCCACTGCACTCCAACCTGGGTGACAGAGTGAGAGTCTGACTCAAAAAATAAAAATGAAAAAAAGGTCGGACAACTGCTATGGAAACTCAAAAGTTTAGAATTTTTAAAAATCCCAACTTGTTCCTGGACCTCAGATGCTTGGTATTGCTAATAAGTGTGATCATTCTCCATTTAAAATAAATATTGAGATTATTATTCTTTATTACAATGTTACATTATTTTAAATATAAAATGTTATTAAATTTTCTTAATTATTTGAACTTAATGTGGGTGAGCTGAAGAGGTGACAGACAATAATTTATGTTTATCTTTGTCTCTTTATTCTATTTAGAATTTTTATATTGAGCATGTAATACTTCTGTATTTTAAAAAAAGTTAATTTAAAAATTTTAAACTACAAAAGGGAGGTATGAAACAAGAGAATTTGGATTATACTAAGTCACATATGACTCTAGTAGAATCCTGAAAATGTTACCTGATAAAGAATATTAGTAGTATCCTCACCACCTCCCTCCTTTTTAAAATAAATCAGGTCTTTTGCTAATATTATTTTCAGGTGTTAAATTAGATGGCTTTTTATAGACTAGTTCATTTTAAAATAGGTTAGTGTCTATGAACAGCAGACAAGGCTACATGCCTGACCTGAACAAGTCTTCTGGTGTCTTACTTTAAAGGTCTCTTTCTCTGGAACTTCCTCCCAGCCATGAGTCTAGAAACTTTGGAATTTGTACAGAACTCACCTCCTGATAACTAGAGTCAAGCATTAAGTTTTGTTTTTCTGTCATGATGTAGATTGCAATAAATGATTTGTATAGCTCTTTTAAATCTTTAAAATGTTTTTGCGTGTATTATCTCATTCTCTTCTGAATTACCCTGTGAAACAGGCAAAAATAGGCAAGCTAGTACATCTAAGACCATTTCCTAATGGTGTGTTACATCTTTTTATACAATGTTTTATTAGTTATACATGCTCAAGAATCAGAGTTAAGAGTTTCTAGTCTATTTTCCAGCTATGGAACATTGGACATGATTATCAGTGAGACTGAAATTTTAAAAATTTATTAGCCAATCGTGTTTCCTCCTTTGTGAATTGTCTGCTCAACACATTTGACCATTTGTGTATTGAATTGCCATTTTCCTGTTGAATTCAGTGAGTTCTAGATTATGTAGATAGTAATCAGTTTTATAGGTGCAGCAAATATCTTCTATCTGACTGAGTTACTTGTACAATTTTTGTGATGTCTTTTGATGAAAGAAGTTTTTCATTTTGACTGAATTTATAAACATTTTCAACAAATTTTAAAGTTTTGCTTTTCACATTTAAGTCTTTAATCCACTCAGAGCCTAGTTTTGTGTATAAGGTAAGAAGGAATACTATTTTTCTCTTCATATTAAATACCAAAGTTGGGAACTCCTGCTATGTGATACTGGAGTCTGGCTGTTGTCCTCAGGGTCCCACGTCTATGTACTGAGTGGGATCTGGATCTACTTATTAAAGTCCATCTTTCCCCCACTGATCTGAATAACTACCTTGTTTATGCTTTGTTCTATTTATATCCAATTGACCTATTTGTCTATTCCTACATTGATACCACATTGCCTTAAAATGGTTTTTAGTCGATATTTAATAGAACACATCTTTTCAACTTGTTCATCTTCAAAATTGTCTTTGCTACTTCCAGTCTTTTGCTTTTTCATACATATTTTAGAGCTGGCCTATCAAATTAATCACCAGGATTAATGAAAGGATTGTAATTGGAATTGCAAAGAGTGTATAGAATAATTTGTAGCAAATTGATATTTTCACATTGCTGAATCTATACATCCATAAATACAGTAATCCACTTCATTTATTTAGATCTTTGTTATTTCTAAAACTGTTTAATATTTTCCATAAAGATCATGCACATACGTTGTTACATTTATTTGTGAGTAATATCTGTTATAATTGTAAATCAATTCCCTTTAAATATTTGTTTAAATTATTTCTTGCCAGTATAGGATCACAACTCATTTCTGGTGTTAACTTTTCTTACTAACTCTAATAATTTGGGTGAAATATTAGTAATGGGAGCAAATGCTTATATGATGCTATGTACCAGTATTGGCATATATAAACTCAGGTCGCATAACTACCTAATGATGTTAACGTAGGGACTATTATTATCCTCTTTTTTTTGAGTCAGGGTCTTACTTTGACTGGAGTGCAGTGCCATAATCACAGGTTCACAGCAGCCTTAACCTCCTCGGCACAGAAGATCCTCCCTCCTCAGCTTCCCAAGCAACTGGGACTACAGGCATTCACCACAACACCTGGCTAAATTTTTTTTTATTTTGTGTAGAGATGAGGTCTTGCTATACTATCTAGACTATCTTGAGCTCCTGTGTTCAAGCATTCCTTGTGCCTCAGCTTCCCAAGATGCTGGGATTACAGCTAACACGCTTGGCCTATAATTCTCATTTTAAATATATGAAAACTGAGGTATAAAATATTTAAGGAAGTTGCCCAACATCAAATAGTTAGTAAGTGGCAGACTCAATATTTGAACCTGAGCTTCCTGGATCCAGAGTCTGTGCTCTCAATCAGTAAGCTATCATACTCCTTTGTAGAGTTTGAGACACTTCATGTTGATAATTATCTGTGAATAATAACAATACTGTTCCTCTCTTTCTTATTCTTACACCTTATATCTTTTTTTCTTGTGTGCTAATAAACTCCAACCAAATACTGAACACTATCTGTGATGTTATGTAACCTTGTCCTATTCCTAAATTTAAATGGACCAAGCTTTTACCAGTGAAAGCTCTTTTTGTTCTCACAAAACCCCTATGAGAAAGCAAATGGTTGTTATTATCCCTATTGTATAGATGCAGGAGTCAGTGTGTAACTAAGACTTGGAATAAACAGGCTCAGTGTTACATAATTCAAGTTTTAGAGCTAGAATTTTAATCTAGGTCTATTGATTCCAGAGCTTGTATTTCTAATCACTATATTCCCAGTATGCCCTCAGTGCCTGCATGAGTATGTATGTTTATAAAACCAAGAGCTAAGACAATTTATGTTCCTTTAGAATTGCTTTTTATTCTTAAAAAAAAAAAAGTGGCTAAACCATTCTGAAAAACAAAAAGTTAGGCTGGGCACAGTGGCTCATGCCTGTAATCCAGCACTTTGGATGGCCAAAGCATGAGGATTGCTTGAGCCTAGGAGTTTGAAACCAGGCTAAGCAACAAAGCAAGACCTTGTCTCTACAAAGACTCAGAAAATGCGTTGGGTATAGGGGTGCATGCTTATAGTTCCATCTACTTGGGGGGCTGAGGCAGAAGGATAGTCTGAGCCCACGAGGACAAGGTTGTGGTGAGCTGTGATCATGCTATTGCTCTTCAGCCTAGGCTGTAGAGTGAGATCCCAGCCCAAAAAAGAAAATTAAAGATTAAAAACAATAACAAAACTTACACAGAACCCTAAGAAGTGAAACAGATAACAGTGAAATTGCTCTAGATAAGTCAGAGCTGAGTCTGTTCTATTTCATCTACCCTGGTAGACCCCTTGAGGTGCTTATGAAAACTCTTGTTCTCTGAACTGAATCTGAAGGCACTGATGTAGAATCTATCTCCTTTTCTAGGCAAACAAGTAGATATTTGTCTTATTTACCAGAAACTGATTTTTTCAGAGACAGATTCTCCCTAGGCCCAAGTTCTTCAGTAGTAGTTAGGAGGGCGTTGGGTAGGTCAGAGTCACTCAGATGAGGTTCAGCACCACCTGAATGAGGTGGCTGGGCCTCCATAGGACTGGGTTTACCAGCTAGCTCTGTTGTGCTTTCTTCCCCACAGCGCACCTGATTTTCTAGTTGTCTGTTAGCAATTCAGTAGGAGTGAAGAAGAGGCCCTCAAAGCTCTCTTCGATTACATATCTATATGCCTCAGCAACAGCTGATCTCACAAATAAGCTGCTGAAAGTGGGGGGACGGGGGCAGGAAGCTGCCTGAGCATCTGTTGAGAGTTCTGTCCTCGTAACCCGAGTGTCATTTTTGTACCAGGATTTTCAGAAAATGTTCCAAAACTAATGTGGAATAGTCGCAAGTTGCTTGTTTTTTGTTTTTGTTTTTAGTTGGGGTCTCCCAGGCTGGAGAGCAGAGGCATGATCACAGCTCATCATAGCCTCAAACTCCTGTGCTCAAGCCATCCTCCCACCTCAGCCTCCCGAGTAGGTGGAACGACAGGCGCACACCACTATGCCCAGCTAATTTTTAAAATTTTTTTGTAGAGACAAGGTCTTGCTAGTTTGCTGAGCCTGGATCCCAAACTTTTGGGCTCAAGCAATCCTCCTGCCTCGACCTCCCAAAGTGCTGGTATTACAGAATTGAGCCATCTGTCTATAAAAGATACTGTACACAAGAAACAGAATAATAGAAATAATCAAAACTTCTTAGGCCGGGCACGGCCACTGAAGCCTATAATCCCAGCACTTTGGGAGGCCAAGGCAAGAGGATTGCCCGAGCTCAGGGGTTCAAGATCAGCCTGGGCAACTTGGTGAGATATTGTCTCTACAATAAAACAAAAAATAAGCTGGGCATGGTAGCGTGCGCCTGTAGTTCCAGCTACTTGGAAGGCGAGGTGGAAGGATCACCTAAACCCAATAGGTCGAGGTTGTGGTGGCTGTGAGTATGCCACTGCACTCCAGCTTGGGCAACGGAGTGAGACTCCAACTCAAAAAAGAAAAATAAGAGGACAAAACTTATTGTGTTATGATCCTCCTTTTTTGGTAATCATAGGCACAACCTTCCGGGATCTATACATCCTAAACTATGTCACAACTTTAATGGGTAACTCAAGATTCCTACAAGGAAAATTTCCCTACTTAAATTTAAAATAAATATAATAGTTATACAATATATAATATAATATAATACAATATAATATAATATAATACATATGTAATTATATAAACTAAGCATAAAGGCTGAATAATAGCCCCCCAAAGTATCTAGGTCCTAATCCTTGGAACCTGTGAATAGTACGTATATGGCAAAGAGACATGATTCAATTAAAGATCTTGAGATGGGAGAACTATCCTAGATTATATATGTGGGTCCTAATGTTATCACAAGTATCCCTACAAGAGAAAGGTAGGGCCCAGAAGAGAGAAGGCCATGTGACCATCTCAGCAGAAAGAGATTTAAAGATGCTGTGCTACTGTCTTTGAAGAAGTGGGCAGGGGCCATGAGCCATGGAATGCCAGGACTATAGCTGGGAAATACAAGAAAACAGATCATCTCCTGAAGCCTCTGGAGAGAGTATGTTTCTGCCATCACCTTGATGTTGGCCCAGTGAAACTGATTTCAAACTTCTGACCTGCAGCACTGTAAGAGAATAAAGGTTTGTTGTTTTAAGATACCATGTTTGTGGTAATTTGTGACAACACCATAGGAAATTACTACATGTTAAAGAATATGGGGGAAATTAAAAATTTGTAGCAAAAGCAATGGCAAGATTACCATTGGATAAAATTATCCAAACCCCTGAGAATACTGTATTAGTAATTTATAATCTAAGAGTTTTTTGTTGTTGTTATGATCATCTCCCTCTTCTTAGGTGATTCTAAAATCCACACACTAAAATCAACAAAATGCAGTTAGGATAGGAATTTCCAAGTGCTTGACCATAGAATGGTGGTGGCATGGGGGATTTTTAATTGGTCCTTGAATGAAGTGCAAAAAACAAAGACAATGTAATGAGTTTTCTTATAATTAAGTTTAGGTATTTGCTTTTATATGTCGTATTCATATAATAATTCTCTTATAAAACTATGTCATAGGCTGGGTATAGTAGCTCACACCTGCAATCCCAACAGTTTGGGAGGCTGAGGCAGGGGGATTGCTTGAGCCCAGGAGTTTGAGACCAGCCTGGGCAACAAAGTGAGACCTCGTCTCAAAAAAAGTAAACATACATACAAACAAAAACCTATGGCATAATACGCTACTGTAATGCTATAATTTTAAGGTATACATTTAAAATAAGGCAGTAAACTGGAGTGGTGGCTCACATCTGTAATCTCAGCACTTAGGGAAGCAGAGGTGAGAGGATTGCCTGAGCCCAGGGGTTCGAGACCAGTCTGGGTAACTTAGCAAGACCTCATCTCTACAGTAACTCAAAAAGTTAGCCAGGCCTGGTGGCACGAGTTTGTAGTTCTAGCTACTTGAAAGACTGAAGTGGGAGGATTGCCTGAGCCCAGCAGGTTGAGGCTGCGGTGGCTGTGAGCATGTCACTGCACTCAAGCCTGGGTGACAGAGTGAGACTCCCACTCAAAAATAAAATAAAATAAAATAAGGCAATAAAATTAAAAGGCAGCAGTTGGTCTCAGCTTTTTTGGAACTTTTTTTTTCTTGAGTTGAGATTTTGCTCTGTTGGCAGGCTAGAGTACAATGGTGTGACCATGACTCACAGCAACCTCCAAATCCTGGGCTCAAAGGATGCTCCTGCCTCTTCCTGATTAACTGGAATTACATGTGCTGACACACCTGGCTAAATTTTGTTTTGTTTTTGTAGAAACATGATAAATATGCCTGATCTTTAAAAATTAGTATGTGCCTCTACCATATCTCATAAAGTTGAAAATTTGATTTAAAAAAACATTATTTTATGCACTTCTAAGAAAAGTTGTTAATTAAACAATAGCACAAATTATTATATCAAGCTGAAAACCCTATTCTAAGATACATCATTATTTTATGTACTGTTATGGAGGAAAAAAATCATTGTCAATTAAACTATAACCATTTTTTTTACTACTTAGAATTATTTTATATTTATTGAAAGCATTTTCTTCAATTTACTTGGGTTTATATTTTTGTCATACATCACAACAATATGAAGAGCTATGGCCAAGTTCATGCAGTCACAGGCAATGACAAGTAGATCACAAACACTACCTGACTGAAAGTGATTTAAGACATCATCGATTGGAAGGTACATTTTGATTTCAGAGATATTAAAATGTGCATGTTAGAATCAGTGAAGTTATATATGTGGGAGACCCTTAGAATATGATGATGCTTGGTTCCCTCTTTAGTGGTAACTGAGATGGTCTGTGATGGGAGATGAATTCAGCTCTGCTGATACACATGCTACACGGTTCCTGTCTGGTGCACAGGACAGGGTTCCTCAGTTAGTGAGTGAGCATGATTGGGCTCTCACAACTCTCACAGATGTGAGTACACCTGTGCTGAAACACTCTCCTTGACACTCTATGCCTAAATTTAAAAATATGCAAAAGGTTTCCTGAAGCCCTGATGAATTGCAAAGGTCTACTGTGGAGTGTTACCAAAAAACAACAACAAAAAATAGATGTATAGTCCCAGGGTCGGGGGGGAAAGGCTTTAAGAAAACTGCTTGAAAAAAAACCATAAAGAGAGCAGGGAGACAGCCCACAGAATGGGAAAAAATATTTGCAAACTGTATATCCGACAAAGGCCTAACATTTAGGATCTACAAGGAACTCAAATGTACCAAAAGAAAAAACAAACAAACAAACAGTCCCATTAAAAACTGGGCAAAAGACATGAATGGACACTTCTCAAAAGAAGATATACGGGCAGCCAACAGACACATGAAAAGTTTTCAGCTGCACTCATGATCAGAGAAATGCAAATCAAAACCACATTGAGATATCACCTAACTC
Organism: Carlito syrichta; assembly: GCF_000164805.1. Taxonomy (NCBI): domain Eukaryota; kingdom Metazoa; phylum Chordata; class Mammalia; order Primates; family Tarsiidae; genus Carlito; species Carlito syrichta. Next base: position 200,887 of record NW_007246706.1, on the reverse strand, counting down.
CAGTAAGAATGGCCATCATTAATAAAACAAACAATGGACGCTGGCGAGGATGCAGAGAAAAGAACGCTTCTACATTGCTGATGGGAATGCAAACTGGGGTAACCTTTTTGGAAGACAGTGTGGCGATTTCTGAAAGAACTAGAAATTGACTTTCCACATGACCCAGAAATTCCCCTATTGGGAATATACCCAGAGAAAGTCAAATCATTCTATAAAATAGATACCTGCACATGTATGTTTGTTATAGTTCTATTCACAATAGCAAAAACATGGAACCAACCATGTTGCCCATCAAAGCTGGACTGGATAAAAAAAATGTGGTACATATACACAATGGAATAGTATGCAGCCACAAAGAAGGACAAACATATGGACTTTGCAGCAACTTGGATGGACTGAGTCGATCATATTCAGTGACCTAGCACAGAAACAAAGAACAGAGTACCATATGCTCTCATACATAAGCAGAACTTGAACAATTATAATACTATAAGAAAGTGATTGGCAGTAGTGGGAAACTGCCAGGGGATGGGGGCGTGGGATTGGCAGTTGATGGAAACTGCTAGGAGAGGAAGAGGCATACCTCATCAACAAGGATACCTGCATAATCAACGTTTGTATACCTAACCCTGAATTGTACCTCACATCTTTATAATAAAAAGGTATAGTAGATATTAAAAAAAAAGCCTTCTTGAGTAGTTAAAAATATAGTAGCTACCATTTATTCAGAGCTCACTATGTGCCAGACACTATGGCAAGGGCTCTGTCAACATTTCCTCCATTTAATCTCCCATGACTAACAACCTTACAGGAAGATATAAATACGCCCCTTTTACAGATTTAAAAGGTGAATCTCTGGACTAGGTAATTGATGTGGTCCAGGAAATACGCTGAGCGTGGAGGGGGGAAAGAGCTAGGCTTTGAGCCTTGGTTTGTTTGAATCCAATTACTGTACTAGACAGCCTTCTATATTCTATATTGATTATATCTAAGCAAATAAGTGCTTCCGACTTACTGAAATTATATTAAAGTAAGGGGGAATTTTTCTATTTCTACTATAATTCATTTTTCTTACTGAATAGTTTTGATACTTCATGAAAACACACTTTATGAAAATGAAGATAATTTAAGGGTTAATGGCACAAAACATAGATTTATCTTTTTTCCCTAAATTTAAAATGACTAAAATCAACTTTCCAAAGAGACCTGCCACCTCCAACTACCGTTTAAAAAATAACTGACTGAAAATTATTGTATAGCATACTGACTCATGCTATACCATAATGTCTAATCACATAGTGTTTTTTCAAAAACACCTTTTTGAAAAAGAACTCCACAAATTAAAAATAGTTAATATATGACTACAGAACAAAAAAAGTTATTTCAGATTAAAATCTGGAGGCAAGTTATTCACTGCTGTATTTCAGTCTTAATAAATAGATACTTTTATAATCTGGAAATTTACTCCCTCGTATAACTGATAAAACAGAAGTCAGAATTTTCATCTATGTATGTATGTATTTACTTATTTATTTTCACCTAGTCTGGAGTACAATAGCAAGATAACGGCTCACCACAGTCTCAACATCCTGGGCTCAGAGGATCCTTCTGCCTCAGCTTCTTGAGTAGCTGGGACTATAGGACTGTGCCACCGCACCCAGCTATTTTTTTTATTTTCTGTAGATATGAGGTCTCACTATGTTGCCCAGGCTGATCTCAAACTCTTGAACTCAAGCGATCCTCCTACTTCTTCCTCTCAAAATGCTGGGATTGCCAAGAAGTTACGATTTTTAAATGTATTGAAAAACAGGCTAATCATCTCTTTCTATTTGTCATTGGTCATGGTAATGTGAACAATCCCATAGCTTCACTCTTTAATTTAGCAAATAGACATTATTTTCTTAGTGTTTCTCTGCCTTACTGATTCCTAGCATCCCTAACACTAAGTTGTATAAAGTAGTGATCCTCAACCTTGAGCATTCATTGGAATCGCCTGGGAGAGCTTTAAAAAAATACTAATGCCTGGGTCTCAACCCAGAGCTTATGATTTAATTGATCTGGAGTATGGCCTGAACATCAGGATTTTTAAAAGCTCCTCAATCATCCCCAGATGAGTGTGCAAAGTTGACAACCACTAATGTAAAGAGTTAGATAATAAAAAACACATCTGTCAGTTTGAGAAAGAAGGCTGACTCAAATAGCTTAACAGTGATACTTTTGAATTAGCTACAGATTTCCACATATATGTTATATCTGTTCCTGTACAACCATAGATAATGAAGACTGAGTGATGTTGCCAGATATGTAGGCATTTCATGGACTAAAAAAGTAGAACCAGATCATTATCTCATTATAATTCTGCTTCTAAAATTATCTTATTTGTTTTTGGAATTCTGTAACAAAATTGTGTTTGGATCACAGCACCATAAAATCCAATAGTACTACTGTCTTGGGGGAGGGAAATGGGAGTATGTAGTAATAAGGTTTAAAATTTATCACTTGCCATCTTGGGCAGTAATCCTGGCCAAGTTTCTTAAAAGACAATTTGACACACTAATAAAACTTCTGCCAAAATAATCTTTTGCAGAGCCAAAGTAACTTTAGGTATAATAAACTGGCCCCATTGCATGAACTTATGAAACTAACAATTGTAGCAGCTATCTGTACTTCTGATAATGCTGTTTTCTCCAAAAATATACATAGAAGAAAGATTTTGTATAACAAGTTGTAGAGATACAATTAGGTCCCCAAATAATAATAACTTCTATTCATACAGAACTTTATAATTTTTAAAGCTTCTTTACAATAAAATTCTTTATTTGGTTTCTATGGTGATTTAAAGATGCCTCACATCTTGGTAATGTTCTTTCTTAAGTAAATATTTTTATAGTTCAAGCAGCGTACTAATAATTTCAAAAAAACTCATGATTGGTTGATGAGAAGCTATCATGATGCTGTCAAGAAAGTTAAAATAAGTCACTGTGCTGTTTATACCTGGTTTCTAATTAGCACATTTACCTCTGGTTCAGATTCTACATCATTATACATGAAGACTCCACTTTACATAGCTTAATGTTATGTCTTCTAAATAGACAATTGGCAACCGCAATAGCAAATAATCCATAAGAGGAAAATATGACCTCTTAAGAGGAAAGTGTCATCTACTGGGACTTGATGTCAGCAAATGAATATTCATTCAGATAAACATCTGTTACTTCCATGAGCCACTGCAGTAAATCAGATTTAAGAAGCTGTACAGAGATGAACACTATGTCACTTTCCCTCACCCCAAATCAATCTTTAAAATGGAATCCCTTTTGCTTGAATTTTACATTGCATGTGCCACATTAAAACACGTTGTAGATACCTAGTTTAGGTAATACAGAGTCTGTGCATATGCTCCTGATGTTGGTCCCCAACACTGGTTTTTACTTATTTCATATTCACAGCACCCAAATTATGTGGGTTTGACAAGTTATGTGGTTGTAAATCCTGAAAATCTTTAACAAACAAGTGCTTGATCTTGTAGCAAATTGACTATGTGTGCACACACATGTATAAGTATGAATATGTATGTGTATATATATATAGATGTATAATAGACATTTGTACTCTGTTTTACTAATTAGAGTATACTCAGTTTTTTGTTTGTTTGTTTGTTTTTTGAGTTGGAGTCTCACTCTGTCGCCCAGACTGGAGTACAGTGGCCGCTCCCGGCCACTGCAGCCTCACCTGCTGGGCTCCGGCGATCCTTCCGCCTCAGACTTCCAAGTAGTAGGAATTACAGGCATGCGCTACCATGCCCGGCTGATTTTTTGATTTATTGTAGAGATGAGGTCTCGCTGCCCAGGCGGGTCTCGAACCCGCGGGCTCAGGCAATCCACTCACCTCAGCCTCCCAAAGGTGCGGGATTACAGGCTGAGTCACCGAGCCTGGTTTATACTCAGATTATTAATCCAAACACTATCTGAGCCACACTAGGTTCAAATTGCCTGATGATGTTGGGAATTTTCCCCAGAAAAGTCCTTTAAATGACTCACAATTATTTTTATATACTCACATAGTTAAATGCACAAATATAACTTATCAGTGTTTTAGTGTATTTTACAGAAACTCAAATTCTAGCACTCTATAAAACGACATTAGACACAAATGAATTTCTTGTTCCCACTATAAAGTGAAGTGTCCAATCAGTGAAATCTAGATTTGGGGATTTTTTAAAATTTAAAAGAAAATGTTAAAATTTCAGTAGGAAATGCTTTGTATTTAAGATTTGACCATCTCTTCTAAAATTGAAAGTGAGTACCAAGATTTTTCATAATCTCTTACTTTTTAAGGGTTAGTCCAGGTGGGGGAACTTTTCTTCTGTTAAGAGTCACTGACATGCATATTCTATGCCAATAATGAACAATTTTGAAATAACTTCAGTTGTTTTATTTTAATTGAGGTAGAGTGAGATGATATATACATTTGACTTAGTAGAAACAATAATTTAAAATAAAGGTCAACAATATAACAAGCTAAAAAGGATAGTAGAGAGAGTAAACAAAGGAAAAGAATAGCATAAAGAAAAAGAATCAAAAAGAGAGTATGATAGAAGAAAAATTCCCCAGGACCACAAATCATTTCTGATTTTATGGGTGTTTCTTTCTCATTGAACAGCCGCTGTCAATTCCCCTATCCAAAGACTGTCCGAAAGCAGCCTTGTTGGGATGCCTAAACGACAGCACTTTCTCATTCTTCATTGGCTGTCAACATCTCCAGGCCATTCCACAGGTCTCAATTTTTTCATACCACTATGGGGCAGCCAAAGATGCTATTAATTCCTTCTCCTCCTTCCCATCCTTCTCTTGGAATACCACTTCTGTCTTCAGAGGTGGCAGAGCATAGCAGCAAAGAGTATGGAGGGGTCAGAGTCCAATATTTACTAGTCATATGACCTTGGGTACATTGCTTCATCTCTCTGTGCCTCAGTTTCCTCATCTGTAACAATATATAATAGTACGACTTCATTGGGATTGAGAGTATTAAATGAGTCAATGTATATAAAAAACAACATAAAAGACAGTAAGTGCTACAGAAGTGCCTGCAATATTGTATTTATTCAACAAATATTTATTGAACTCCACCATGGTATTAGGCACTAAGGATACAATTGGGGTGGCAGGGAGTGGGTGACAGAACTCAACATCTGAAGTATCCCGGAATTCTATTCTCCTAAAAAAAGAAAAAAGGATAATCTATCACAATGTGAAAATTCAACTACTTCTTTGTAACCCTATACTTATTCTAAGATAGAACTTGTGAAAACAAGTTTCTATCTACTCAACTAGTGCCTACTTCTTCAGAGGCTGCTCCAGGTGTGTATATGTGTGTGTGTACATGTGTGTGATGAAGGACATGTGACCTACATTCAAAAATACAATTTTCTCTCTGTAAGACTAGGTATGAACACAGTTTTCTCATTTGTTGAACAGGTACTCAATAATTGTGTGTTGAATATGCTTATAAATCCACCTTTCATAACCTCTGGCCTCCCCTCTAACGTATTTGATAGTAGTAAAAGCACAGTTCTAAGGGATTGCTTATTACATAAGGATAGTTAAATGAAATTCTACCATGGGTTTTTAGATAGGAGGTTCCTATTCTTAGACCTTAAGCCCTCCCTCTTAAACCATTCTCCTGGACTAGAAACCCTGAAGAGTAGAAAGGACATCAGCATCTGTTTGGTACATATCCTCTAGCACTGTGCTTTGTGATTAGTTCTTTAAAAGGCCTTTGTTCCATTTTCTAAATGAATAAATCATGTCTCAGATATGCTCACAATTATATTTCCTAAGTTACGTTTTCTGAGAGATTTTGTGTATACAGCAGGAATGGCCATAGGGTAAGTCACAACTTTTTTTAAACAAAATTTTTCTAGAGACAAGAAAAAAATTAACTTTAGAATTAATTTGACCAGGAAGAGAATAGCTCATCTAATATAAACAACCTTACTGAAAATGAAAAATGACACCAACCATTTTCTTTACTATATTCCAAACAAATAGCATTGCTAGTATATTTTTTCACATTTAAATTGACAGCTAGTTTGGACACACATATGTTCATGTGGCCAAAGCAATGGGGGAAGGGGCTGGCTGTGCCTGGTTAAGGTATCCTTTAGATGAGAAAGACATTCAAATTTGTAAAAGTTAAATTGGATTGTGATAGTTAATAAATTCATAGATACATTTGGCCTTAAATCATTGCTGGCATAAATCTTGTCTTTAAAAGCACTGGTTTGTTTGTTTGTTTTTTTAAAGAAGCTACCAACCATGTTAGTGAATTCAGTGTGTTCAACCTCACTTATTTAAAGATTATAAATCGTAGGGATTCCAGAATTGGAAAGGACCTTCAAACTCTTTCACTTTACTGATGAAGAAACTGGCATAAAAAGGCTGAAACATTACAAACAGAACTAGAACCCAAGATACTGGACTTCTAGGTCAATGACCATAATGTTTTGATTATGAGGTAGAGAAAGTTGAACCAAATATACAGCAGTTTTATTTTCCATCAGTCCTTTTAAATTCCTGTGCCAATGAGTCTGAGATTGAATGAGGTTGATTGATTTTAATCTTAATTGCCAGAACTTAGCTTTATAGAGCACATAACTTGATTTCTTCTATGCAGATATTTTATTAAGCAGGTTAGAAAAATTTTGCTGCCCTACTGTATTTTTTTAAAAGAACACAAGTTAGGGTCATATACCAAAAATCTTTAATTTACTTGAATGTATGAACCTATTGTCCTTTAAATGCCACCTTTCACCAAAATTGGTTCCATAAATACATTAGACAACGTAAAAACTTCTTCTTCTTCTTCTTCTTCTTCTTCAACATTTCCTTCAGTTGGCTTTGGGTATGAATGAAGGTAATTTGGTCATCATTCAGGAATTATTTATGAAATATTATAAGCCAAGCACTGTGTTAGGCACAAAAACTAGATCTTGGACCTGACCTCAATTTAGTAAGGAGAGAAAAATGTTAAAGAAATAATCACACAAATAAACATTTACAAACTGTGATAAATATTATCAAAAATATATAGGATGCTATGAATGATTATAACAGGATTACCAAATTTATACTACCACATCAGAGAAGGTCTCCCCCATGCTTATGAACAAAGGTGAGAAAAGACTGTGGTACTTATAAGAACTTTCTGATGATATCCTTCTGACAATCTCTAACAGAAGCTGGTGACTTGGGAGATTGGACTGCATACCCTGATAAATATGACGGTGTAGTGGAATGGGTACAGACCTCCAAAATTCTGTCCACAGTTCTGTCAAGATCTACCTTTAAGACTTTAGGTAAATCATTTAGTCCCTCTGATCCTCAATTTCATTGGCCAAAAAAGTCTAGTACTTGAAGATCCTTTTTATTATATTAATGATACTAGGTGGTCATTACTTTATAAGCCCAAATTTATATGCTCTTTAACTCTACCACACATAGAGTATATATTCTTATTGAAAATTATGTATCACTTTTCTTAACTCACTCCATATCATTATGTATGTCTACTTTATCTAAGTTATTTTGGGATATTATAATCCAGAGACGTTCAAACCATAAGCATTTTGACATTTTACTAGGCATACCTTTGAGATCTTTTGTAAATTATGACAAGTCTCTAGAATGGACCTGAAAAAAACTAAACTTTTACTCTTGACATAGAAATATCACCATTTAAAAATATGTTGGCCGAGCACGGTGGCTCATGCCTGTAATCCCGGCACTTTGAGAGTCCGAGGTGAGAGGACTGCTTGAGACCAGGAGTTTGAGACCAGTCTAATCAACATAGTGAGACATTGTATTTATTAAAAAAAAAAAAAAAAATTAGCCAGGTATGGTAGCATATGGTAGTCCCAGTTGCTCAGGAGGCTGAGGCAAAAGGATTACCTAAGTCCAGGAGGTCAAGGCTGTGGTGAACCATGATTATGTCACTGCATTCTAGCGTGGGTGACAGATTGAGATCCTGGCTTAAAACATTTTTTTGTTTTACTTCTTTAGTTTATAGACATTCAACTGAAACATAAACCTGTTTTCATGTCAAATTAAACTACTTATTTGCAGCTCAAATAGAATCATATTGTTCCTTATTGAGTCTTTTCCAATTAGGTAACCATTTGTGCAATACAGCAGAGGTAGCCAGAATCATAAACGATCAGGCTCCTTAATCCAAAATTATTGTTTTATAATTTTTCTGAATCTCTTTTATACATTTGTCAATTACTGTGCATACAATTTTGATTTCTGAAGCAGAAAGTATACATTTAACCTGACTTTACACGAGATACTGTAAAACATTTCAGAAAAATTTTAAGTGACATTAGTAGGTAAACATATTAGTTAAAAAGATAATGCATGATACTTTTGTTAGCTTTATTAAGTGAAGAGGACATGGGCTGATTTCATAGAAGAGGATTTACCAACAAGATGGACTTAATGGTAAAAATGTTAGTTATAATACTCACCATTTTTTATTCATGTATCATACTCCATCGAATGAATGAATCATAATTTACTAAGCATAGACCTTATACTGGACAGTTTGAGTGGCCTCCATTTTTATGTGGTATAAATTACACTGAGATAAACATAGTCAGGCATATAGCATTTTAATAATATTTTGGATTATTTCCTTAGGACAGATTCCCAGAAGTAGAATTACTAGGTTAAAGGGTGTGAACATTTTTATGATTCTTGAAACACATTGCCAAATTGCTTCCCAAAAAGGTTATATCAATTTACAACACCACCAGCAATACAGGAACGTGCCCTTCTCATAATATTCTTACAGGTATTTGGCACTACAGTTTTTAGATTTGCAAATATGTGGGCAAGAATGTAGTACCCCACTTAATATACATTTCTTAGATTTTTTTAAAGGCAAAGATAAGTATTTTTTACATAGTATAATAATCTTGAACATCTAACATGCCCTTTAAATGGCTATAATGTTTTGATACATGCCCATATAGAATTATACGTGGTTGGGTGCGATGGCTCATGCCTGTAATCCCAGCACTTTGGGAGGGGGAGACGGGAGGATTGCCTGAGCCCACAGGTTTGAGACCAGCATGGGCAACATAGTAAGACCTCGTCTCTACAATATATCAAAATATTAGCTGGGCATGGTAGTGCATGCCTACCGTTCCAGCTACTTGGAAGGCTGAGGTAGAAGACCAACCGAGTCCAGCAAGTTGAGGCTGTGGTGGCCATGAGAATGCCACTACACTCCAGTCTGGGTGACAGAGCGAGACTCTGACTAAAAAAAATAAAAAAATTAAAAAAAAAAGAATTATATGTGACATATACTAATCATTTTTCATAGTACAGACCATTTTTTCTAGTCTATTGTTTCAACATGATGCATGTAGATGTATGTGTTTCCTATGGAAAAGCATACTTAAGGTTCAGTTTCTGTATCTGGTGCAATAAATGTTTTATCTTGTGGTATTTTTGTTATTGCTTTTTAGTATATCATAAAGTCTCTCTCCATCTACATTTAGTACTCTAATTGTTTGAAATTTTTTAAAGGAATAGCTTAAACACCAACTCTTGAATTTATCCGTAATTTTATTGACGTATAATATAAAGTATTGTTCTAAGTATATTAACTAGTTACCCCAATCATTAGTTGCAAGATCCTTCTTTTTTTCTATGTTGTAGGTAAAATCTCACGTATTATATATTAAATTATCTAATTCTTGGTTACTTCTTTTTCAGTGATCTATCTGTCCTTGAGTCGTAACTGATAGTTTTCTTTAGAGTCTCCTCATATGGTTTTTTCAGCATTTTAAAATTGGTCCTTCCCATTTTTTCTTACATTAACTTTAAAATTTCGAATTATCATTTCTTTTAATTTATATAAGAATAGTTTTCAACACTATTAAGACAAAGCAGCATTTATTTTTTAACAAATCTACACCCCTGCATTTCTTCACAACTTTTCCCCTCATTAAAAAAGTAGTACCTGCTCACTACAGAAAACTAGAAAAATATTGAACATGGAAAAAAGTTATTTATAGTCAGTCTAAAATTGAAGCATGGCTAAGATACTGGAATATTTTCCTTTCGAAACTTTTGTCTTGCTAATTGTAAAAAATATAGTGCATGTTCATTCTACAAACATTTATTGAAGACTTTTGCACTAGATATTTTGTGAGATACTAAGGCAGGCTCTCATTTTATAGTGAATAAAACAGATAAATCCTACCCTCATTTACATTTTATCATAACCTTTTTTTGTATTTTGCCTACTACTCCCAAATATTTTAATAGCTACATATTTTATTGTGTGGGTGAATCAGTTTGAATAATCATTTTTCTATCACTGGACATTTCTAATTTTTCAATGTTATTTTTCCTACATTTAGAATGTTTCCTTAAGATAAATTTCCTGAAATGGAGAAATTTGGTCAATGGGTATGACATTTAAGGCTCTTGATAAAACTTCCAAACTGGTTTTTCAAAAGGGTTGTACCAATTTTCACTGCCAAAGGAAATGAGCAAAAGGAATTTTTAAAAAAACCAATTTGTAAGCAATGATTATAATCACTAAACATTGTTTTCATATTTTGATAGGTGTCTCATTTTAAGTTTCCTTTTTTGATAACTAGCAAGGCTGAATTTGTTTATAATGATAAATAAATATTTCTTTAAAACGTTTTCAGCTCACGCCTTCTGCTCTAATAAGGTGCTTATGGTTTTGTTTCATGTGTACAAGCTCTTTATAAAGACATGAGCCTTTTTTGGTATTTACCCTCCTTCAGTGTTCTCTCAAAGGAGAAACTCAGGAAATAATCACTGAGTTATGTGGTCTTTGAAGCCAAATCAAGGCTTAACCACCTTTCCATCTCCAGGGCCCAGCATGTCTCCCCACGTGATGTAATGGAGGCACACCTAGATGTCAAGCAGTGCACTGGACTTTGGGATCCAAAGACATAATGGCAAACACAGCTTTGTAAACTAAGGATGGGCCAAGAAATATCTTTCTAGTAAACCAATTCAGTTTTTATGGATAAAAAGAGAAAATTACATAGCCAGGCAACAAAAGGATACAAGTAATTGGAAAGTATTAGAAACAGAAAAAAAAGAAGGGGGTGAACTGAAGGGATATTGAAAAAAGTTACTAAATAGAGGGAAACAAACAAAACACCCTAAAACCAACAAAATAAATTAGTAAGTAGTTGGTTCTATGTCAATTATGTGTGAGGTATGCTGAGGAACATGGTGGGTGAGTTAAGATCTGCATCTTAGCTTACATAATCACTTAATTCAGAAACTTCAACTCAATGATCTCTCCTGTATAATTCTTGGTTAAATACATCCATGTTTATGTACATAAATACCCATTGAAAGGCTCAGGAAAAAACAGCTTCCAAACTAGGGAGGTACAAAGGATTCTGGGGACTGTCTTGTCGTCCCTTATAATGAGTGTTCTCTTTTGGTTATAATATTTGGTGGACAAGGAAACAGGAGATATGGTAATATCTGTGGCAACTGGATTCAATATCTTTTTTTTTAGGCTTTGCCCCTCTACAGAAACATTTTTTAATTAAATATTTTATGGAATAATCACATTGGATCAAATTTGTATGCTAGAGAAGTCTCTATAAAACATGATCCCTAATTTTTTTTTTTTTTTTTTTGAGTTGGAGTCTCACTCTGTTGCCCAGGCTGAAGTACAGTGGCACACTCACGGCCACCACACCCTTGACCTACTGGGCTCAAGCAATCCTTCTGCCTCAGCCTACCAAGTAGCTGGAACCACAAATGCATCACCACACCCGGCTGATTTTTTGATCTTTATTGTAGAGACAAGATCTTACCAAGTTGCTCAGGCTGGTTTTGAACCCCTGGGGTCAGGCAATTCTCTTGCCTCCACCTTCCAAAGTACTGGGATTACAGGAATGAGCCACTATGTCCAGCTCTCATCCCTAATTTCAAGGATAAATGTGGTACAAACAAGAGAGAGAGATAAAACAATTATAAAGCAGGCTGTCCTATGAGGAAGAACTTCACATTAGAAACAAATTGATAACATACAAATTGCTTCTGGTCAAGGTGGTGATGTCATTTGATTCTGGAGGGGAGCTGTAAACTGGAAAGAATTTTTTTAAACAATCCCTTTAGTCAGCAGAATGAAGACAGCTAGGTATCTCATATTATGGAGGTAGGCCACTACTCCCCTTCTTTATGGAGCCATTCATTCTCTTTCTGGTGACTTTAACAATATGGTATTATTTATGGAACACCTATTATATTCTAGGTATTTTGCCAAGAGCATGATCTATATAATCTATATTATCACTGGCCCTATTGATCCCTTCAGGCCCAATCAAATGGTTTCTCCTTTGATCTATTCCCCACAGCCCTCAGCTCCAAGCTGAATTAATTATTCCACACTGATGATTAATTGATGATTAATAATTATATCATAATTATATTAAATTATATTAATAATGCTCTATTCTCATTTGGTTTACTCCTTTAATGCAGCACTTCTCATTCTGTCGGCTACATTTCTGGCTGTCCCAGTACACACTGATCTTGGTAAGAGCACGAGGCATGTTCCACTCCAATTTCCCTAACGCTTAGCAGTTCCTAAATACTCTGGAGGGTGAAACCCTATGACTTTTTTTTTTTTTTTTGAGTCAGAGTCTCACTCTGTCACCCAGGCTGGAGCGCAGTGGCATGGTCACGGCCACCGCAGCCTGGACCTGCTGGGCTTAGGCGAACCTTCCGCTTCAGCCTTCTAAGTAGCTGGAACTACAGACATGTGCCACCATGTCCAGCTAATTTTTTTTGATTTATTGTAGAGATGAGGTCTCACCAAGTTGCCCAGGCTGGTCTTTAACCCTGGGCTCAGGCAATCCTCTCACCTCCACCTCCCAAAGTTCTGGGATTGCGGGCGTGAGCCACTGTGCCTGGTGTCCCTACGGCTTTAAAGTCACCAAAGAATCATGGCATTTTTGAACAGGAGAGGACTTAGAAACTTTGGTACAAGCTTATTTTACACAGGAGAAAAATTAAGTTAAAACAAGTAATTTGCCTGAGGTCAGATAAACTTGGTAGAATTGAGGATTAGAATCCAGACCCTTTGCTTTTCAGCCAAATACTATTTCTTCTATAAAAGGTGCTACCAAAACACAACTAAATCTCTTTATCTCCCAATCTCCTGACCCACTCAAATCCTATCAGCAATCAGCCTTTGGGCCTATGGGCTATTTCTCTGATATTAAACTTCCTAAAAAAAAGTCACTTTTAACATCAGACTTTTTTACAACTCCCCAAACAAAGCAAAGCTCAAACTCCAAATCGCCTGGCTTTTGCTGTAGCATCAAATAACGTAAAGCTGGGGGAACCGTCTGCTTTTATTTTCACTAACAGGCTTTTCTGACAAGAACCCTTTCTTCCAGCAAAATCGAAATGCTTGTCCACAGAGACCATGCTCTTTCTGGAGACATGAAACATCCTTTCTGTTCATTCTGAGTGGACTATCCTTATTTCTATGAATCTGGTGGACTTTTATGAATTGTTAACCTTTTGGACAGGGAGCTCCTAGCACAGAGTAGACAGACCTGGTTTTGGTCACACAATTGAGTGTGTCCTGCACCTGGAAGCATACAGCCCTCAAGAAAGTTTACTGAATGACTGTGTCTTTGGAAAATTACAGAAACATAACTTACTCTTCAGAGTTGTGAGTGACCCTTCACCAAAACTTTTCTCATTGGAGGAAAAAGAAGTAAATATGCTGGTTCACTTAGTCTTTTCTTCTTTCTCCATTCTGGTGCATCTGTTTTGACTCTGTCATTCTCTCTCTCCCTCTGTGAACTCCACATTCTCCCAGCACCCCTGCCCCTGAACAGTTGTGGGAGAGGAATCCACAAATTCCTTCGAGGCTCCATCATTGGAACACGTTCTCAATAGCTGAAGAAGTCTGGGCTGCAAACAGGAAGTTTTTGTACTCTGGCTACTTTGTGCCTGGGGCAAAAACTGCAGAATCCACCTGGAGACTCTGCAAAAATAATGAGTAGAGCAAACAAAATTAACCTTCATTATCCCCATCTGAAGCTTTTCTGGGTGGACATTCAAACCCAACATCACTCAGGGCTTCTCTTTCCAGAACTGGATCCTCATGTGCAGGACAGAACGGCCCCACATAAAACCGTCATGATTTAGCTCCTGCCTTCCCACCCCCCAAACGCTTCTCCTCCACTTTTTACAATCTTGTGCGGGACATTTAAACAACTGTTTTGGATTTTTTTAAGCTTTCAAAGCACCCGAAGGAGAGTCCCCTTTGGCGGCGACAGTTGTAGGCTGGTCCCCTAGTCTCCAGATCCTTCTCACTTGTTTAATGCCCAAGACCCTATTCTGCCCCTTCCTTCGGCTCACTCGAGGGGCAAGAGGCAGCCCTCCTCCGCCTGCCTGCCTGGCCTCGCCAACAACACCCAGGAGTCCCAGTCTCCCGGGGCAGCAGGGGACTCCCAACCTCGTGCCCGGGCCCTGGCCCAGGTACTGGGGCCCCGGGTCCGCGGCTGCCCCCGCGCAGACGGCCGGGAGGCAGCCAGCCCCGGGGAC
>NW_007246706.1:180193-185973 GCF_000164805.1 Carlito syrichta | reverse complement strand
GGCCCGGCTCGCCTCCGCGGGCGCGGAAATTTGTTGCACTTCTTGGGGCTTTGTTTGTTTGTTTTTCCTGCGGTTTTTATCTTTAATTTGCTCCCCCTTATTCTGGACAAAATGTCGGTCTGTGATGTAGACATCGTGCGAGGCACCTCGGCGGCATTGGGAGCTTTGCAGAAGGTGCAGTTTGAATTCTGCTTTTCCCAGGGTGGCAGCTCGGGCTTGGCCGGGTGAATCTTCGCTGCTGGCGTGGAAACAGCTTGTTAGTGGATTGAAGAAAAACATTTTAAGTGTTGTGTGTAAAGGCTTTGCGTGCACAGTGGAGGAATCGCCACCTTAAATAAGCATATGGGCGATGAGCAGGGTGTGTTTTCCTCGCGGAAAGGGAATTTGGTTGCCCTGACCAATGTCAGCGTGTAAATATTTAGATGTTATTGGTGACTTTTTAACATTTTTCAGCGAGGTCTGTTATTTACTTGTGTCATTTGTTATTAATGCTCATTGCCTAAGTTCCCTGGCAAATCTGTTTCATGCCTTCCGAGAAAGTAGACAATTGATAGATTGTCCAAGGGATGGAAAAAAATGTGAGTGGGTTTTCTAACTTGAGTTCGGTAAATCCCTGCACGCAGGCGTTTTGAGATACACCACCTCCCCTGTAACCTTGTGCGATGAGATATCAGTGTGAACACTTGAAGCTTTTTAATGGAAATACGATTTTAGGTGACTATTAAGAGAAGAAAATGCGGTTAGTTTACTTCTTAGATTTCACATTTTCTCCCCTTCCTCCCATTCTCTTTAAAGTTTTTCAAGAGATAACTTCACCAAGATGTCCAGTGATAGGCAAAGGTCCGATGATGAGAGCCCCAGCACCAGCAGTGGCAGTTCAGATGCGGACCAGAGAGACCCAGCCGCTCCAGAGCCTGAAGAACAAGAAGAAAGAAAACCTTCTGCCACCCAGCAGAAGAAAAACACCAAACTCTCTAGCAAAACCACTGCTAAGTTATCCACTAGTGCTAAAAGGTAAGGTGAAAAAAAAAAAAAGAATTAAGCACATTGTCAGGTTGTTTTCCAAATGATGGAAGGATGCTTCTGTTGGTTTTACATCAGTTGCGATTGTTCAGAAATATTTACTTCATTATCAATTTTATTTGTACTTGAAGGAGTTGTCATTCTTTAGGTGGTATATAAGTGACCTCACTAGAATTAGACCTTTAAGCAAACTTACTCTCTACTTTGGTAACTTCATTCAGAGTGTCCTTGAGGAGAGATTAGACTAACATTCTGACAGATTGTTTAAGGAGTTGGCAAAGAAAATTTGGTGAACCCAAATTAGATGGTACTTTGGGGATGTTTCCTTTTATGAGTCATA
Source organism: Carlito syrichta (assembly GCF_000164805.1). Taxonomy (NCBI): domain Eukaryota; kingdom Metazoa; phylum Chordata; class Mammalia; order Primates; family Tarsiidae; genus Carlito; species Carlito syrichta. The sequence goes on along the minus strand of NW_007246706.1, from coordinate 184,610 downwards.
ATCTTCTTTAATGAAATTGACACTTCTAGAGATTAGCAGTACTTCTCTTCATGAAACTTAATGATCAGAAATGATCACATTTGCTAGAAAATTTACAAATTCCAGGCCTGACTATGTTTGAGAACAGATTTGAAATTGTGTTCCAAATCTGCTTATAGTTATACAAACAAGACTTTAAATCATGCATTGCAGGTATAACTTTCTGTAGTTAAATTATGATTATCCCTCCATGTTGTTGTGAGGGCAAATAAAACTGAAATGTAGCCATTTACAATTTTAGGTGTCACTTGGTGATTGAAAACTTTCATTGTCCTTAGGCCCCTTCACTCTAAAACTTGTGGATGTGCTTGACATGTTAATACTCAACAGCAGGGGAAACATATTTTGTTGGTCATAAGTGAAAGATCATTTGTTTCCTGTTGATTTATATTTTCTGTGGTGGTGAAAAAAGATTCTGTCAATGGGACTCCATCAGTGCTAGTAGTAGTGAAGTATCCAGAAACTCTAGTAATTACGCAGAAAATGTATCCACAGCATTAACCAATATTGACGTTTTGTTGATTTTTATTGATCATAAGTAAAGGAAAAATAAATGAATCAAATATTACATTCTGTGGTGGTTTAGAAATGCTCTTATTTTATGGTTTTTCACGTGTGTTGTATTAATAATCAAGTATTAATAACTTGAAAATATTTTATTGACTAGAGTAATCTTTGAAATAATTTAAAATTCTTCTCAATTTGTAATCTCGATGAGGAACATATTAAAAATCTTAAGTTTTAAAAGCTTCTTAAATTTAACTAAAATTAGAGAACTGCTTTTTCCCATTTAACTCAAGGCTATATATCTTATCCTCTCAAAATTTATTAAATTTAAGTGCTGTACCTAAGATCAGGGAAAACAGAGATGGTTAAATAAGCATGTCAAATAGTCTTTGGAAGTTTTTCCACTAGTAGAGATATTTGTAAATTTTAAACTTTTTTTTTGACAGTTAAGATACTGTCAAAACTCTTAAGGTGCTCTGGTAGTAGCCTGTTAATTTGTACCTCAGTAAAAGTGACTAGAAGTCATTGTCAAATATTCTAGTGCTTTCCCTCCTCCCTTTTTGTCTCATTTGCATATAAGCTTAGAAAGAGAATTTCTTTGGAAAAAAGTGTTTTAAAATAGATTTTATATCCTTTACTGAGTACTAGTGGAGGACTATTTCTCAAATCAGGTGTGAATGACTGACTTATTTACAGTAGCAAGTGAGAAAAAAAGCTGCAAAGTTTCTGTTAAGGGATTTGGGTTATGCCTCTGAGAACAAAGAGGAAGCAGCCATGTTAGCATTACTGAAGGCAAAGCCAGCCTTGCATTTAACTGCATGGTGGTAGAGGGCAGTGTAATTCCCAGGTTATTCTGTAGACTATCTCAAATCCTTTTTGTCTGTTCTCATTTCGCTAACAGAATTCAGAAGGAGCTAGCTGAAATAACCCTTGATCCTCCTCCTAACTGCAGGTAAGAAATAAATTTTGTTGTTTTGGTGTCAAATTGAGGAAAAAATATCAAGAGATTTGTGTATTGTTCGTTGATATGTATGCAGCAGAGATGGCTACGTTTGCTTCTTTACAGCTTTGCAAGTGCATTAAACAAAAATTGTCTAAGGTGAATTTGATAAAATTGAGAGAAAAAATACTTTTTCGCATATGTCATATGTTGTGGACTTATGCATATGTTGATTTTGTGCTGCTTATTGAGATTAGTATGAATGGTGCTGATTTTTGTTCTGTTGTATTTCTGTAGAGCGGGTTTAATCAGAAGTTATTGCAGAAACTTATAAAATTTTGTTAAGCTTTAAAGTTACTGCTTGTGTGCAGTCTGAACTGACCTTCCAAATTTAGAAATTGCTGAATGTGGTGTTACAAAATGTAAATGCAGTAAACCAGAGTATAGTTGTTTCTGTTTGATTTATTCTGTAACTTGCCTTAAGGACAGCTTTTATGTGCTAAGCTAATGGTTTTAGTTGTTTTTTAGAGAATGCATTGTTGGGACTTATTTACATTTTAAGCAAATGTTCTAATTACTTGGGAAAACGCTTAGTAATTTTGGTAGTTGAAGTATATGTATGGAAAGCAGTAAATGAATTTGAATTGTGGGAAGAAATCATTTCAGTGCAGATAGATAGAATAAGACTGATGGTTGGTATAAGATGTATTAAAAGTAGCTGGTTGATAATTTTTCTCAGTAATTTTTTTCACTTCATCTCATATAGTGCTGTTTGGTTTTTAACAGTGGTATGGCTTAGAAAATTCAACAAACTTAGCAGTATTATAGATAATTTGTGTAGAGAATATGTGCTCAAGAAAGAGAGTAGCTGCTAAAAATAAGGCTGTCTTATGATTTGATAAGAAAATCTTTTAGTTCTAACCTATATTTTTGCTACAAGTTGTGCTCACTTGTGATAATCAGACTGTCTCTGAAGTCTACTTGAGATATAATAGGGTATCATCCAGTTGCTTCTTCTTGTGTGTGTTAACTGGATCCTCAGATAAGGTGATCTGATCCTGATTTATCCAGCGAATTAACAACAGTTTTGCGTATATTTGTAATCACAACCATTTCAGTTCAATCAGGACACATGAATGAAAACTCATTTTAAGGAGATAGTGGCATGTCAGATCTCAAAGTATTACCTAAGTGCTGTGCTGTCCATTAAATGCAGCCACTAGGCACATGTGACTCTTGACCACTTCAGTTGTGCCTAGTTTAAAACGAGATGTGCTGTAAATGGTAAAATACACACTGGATTTTGAAAACTTAGTGCAAAAAAAGAATGTAAAATGCTTTCTTGATTTTTAAAAAATATATACATGTTCAGTATATGCTGAATTGATAATATTTGGGATACATTTGGCTATATAAAATATTAAAATTAATTTCACTTTTTAATCATTTTACTGTGGTTATTGGATGCATTAAAATTACATGTGTGACTTGCATTATATTTCTGTTGAACAGCACACTTTAGAGAACAAGTAAATCAAAGTATTTACTTCCAGCCGTCTAAACTGTGTGTCAAATCTGTAGCCATTTAGGGAGTTCAAGTTAAATTTGCTCCCTGGAAGAATCACTTAATTTGCAGAATGTATTCTGATATTTCCCATTATGAAAGATGTAAAGATCTATCAATTCATAACTTAAATGTTTTATAATAGCATGTAAGGTCAAACATTTTTAAAGGTTTCTGTTGATTTTTTGCAAGTGGCACAAACTAGTGTATGGGCATAAATCTAGAGAGCTTAGTAGATATGTGTTGAGTGCCCTAAGAGCATTCGTGTAATATTGCTGTTGCTGAAGAAATCTGCCTTACATGTTTTAGCCAGGAATGCTTCCTCAAGGTCACTGAGGATTTTTTTAGAGGGAGTAGAATCTTTCTATGAGATAGAAAGTTTCACTTGTTTTTATATACCAGATTCCATTGAAGTCCTTGAAGTAATGCTTCACATTTAGTGATGTGACTGTGAAATAACGAAACTTTGTGTTTGTGAACCATGTATCATGGAACACCTTGTCTCTGAATTCCTTTACTACAACCTGTGATGACTGTCAGCTATTACAGATGACATCTTTCAGTTCTTGAATTATTTTAATATGTGAATTTCTTTTCGGCCGTGTAAGTGATTAAAGGACAAAAACAAACATAAAATATTAGTCTTGAAAAAGGACTGGGAGAAGTTGTTTCTTGTCTGGTAACAGTCGCCCATATGCCTCACATGTAAAATATCCAGACAGACACTTTGTATGTCTACAGACTCTTTTGTGTGAAAGAAGACTTGGTCCTTGTCCTTGAACAGGAATTTGAAATATTGAGTATTTATAGGAGGCATTTTAGGATTTTGATAGCTAAGTCTGAATTTGTATTGTATTTTTGCCTTCATGTCAGATCTGTGACAGATGATAGTGTTACTTTCTTTTAATTCACAAGTGCATAAATGAGAATTTTAGCTTTATGGTGGTTATACGGTTTAAATTTATTAATTTATGCTGTAATTAAACATGGAATTCTATATTCATAAATCCTAGAATATGTGAATTCATATTGCCTGAGATCTATGAAACCTAATACATTCAACTTTCATGTGTAGTTATTTAATCAGAATTCCATTATGGTTTTGAATATGATTTTTACAAGCTTGTCAAAGTATGTGACAGATTTAATTCTTCCTCAGGGAAGAAATGTAAAGTATACCTGTGTACATTCAGGAAAAAGTTGAATGAAATACAAGAAAACTTAGTGAAACCAAAATTACTTACAGTAGGCAGATTTCTCTTAAATTCCTTTCAGTGTTTTAATTAATAAAATATTCTTAGCTGGGCTCCGTGGCTCAGCCTGTAATCCCGCGCCTTTGGGAGGCTGAGGTGAGTGGATTGTCTGAG